>NC_086171.1:77409126-77709126 GCF_023053635.1 Elgaria multicarinata webbii | reverse complement strand
AGCTAAGATCTCTCCCCCTACATACACCCACCCACACCCACACACCCACACACACTATCCCAAGATACTTAAGAATCCTACTGCTCTGTTTTCAATATGTGGTGGCAGCTACCATTTGTTAGGATATTTTGAGAAAGGTTTAATCCCAGTGCTACGGCTGGGCAATCCAAACCCCTTTTAAATGGATTTACAAATCACTTGGGTGGAGTTCACTCATGCTCAAATATAAATACGCAGGCCTCAGTTCACACCAAACATTCTGGACGCAGTGGAGAAAGAGACTCTTGCCTCATTGCATGCATAATGTGTTTGTTTGTTTACTATGTTTTTACTGCAATGTTGTGCTTCAATTGCTTCAATCGCAAATAATAAAACCCTAGGGTTGTGACAAAAAGCCCCCCTATTAAAATTACTAATCCATTCTCAGGTGGTGAATTTGAGAAAGAGATTACACCCATTCCGAAATTCCATCAATTTCGAAAGAAATTCCATCAATTCTGAATTTTTTCAAAATGTTTTTTTTTTCCGGGGGTGGGGTGGGCACTTAACAGAGTAGTGAGTGGTTTGACTTTTGCCTCATTTTTTAAAAAAGTGTCAATAGCAGGATTCTTATGGGTGGCTTCTATTTATCATTTTCCTTCCCAGAATACACCTGGTATGATGCATGTGTGGAGTTATAATGTTTAAAGTTATTTACTTATTATTTTAGAACTGCATATCCTGCTTTTCACCTTCTCCTCAAGGTGACTAAGAACAGAAGGGACTTACCATATGGCACAATAAAAACTCTACAATATAAAACAATAACATTTTAAACAATAAAAATGAAACAGCAGATTAAAAGCAAGCTGCAGTCAAAAGAAGGGAGGCAGATTCTATAAAGGCCATCTGATACTGTTAAAATTTGCGAAAAGTGTGCCAGTGCAGAGTAGTGGCTAAGGTGTTGGACTGGGAGTCAGGAGATCTGGGTTCTAGTCCCCACACAGCCATGGAAACCCACTGGGTGACTTTGGGCCAGTCACAGGCCATAGCTAGACCTAAGGTTTATCCCTGGATCGTCCAGGGGTCAAACCTGTTCATCTAGTGACACACAGGGGATCCAGTGCTCAGGCAGGGACGAACCCTGGATGATCCCAGGATAAACCTTAGGTCTAGCTGTGGCCACAGACTCTCAGCCCAACCTACCTCACAGGGTTGTTGTTCTGAGGATAAAATGGAGAGGAGGAGGAGGATGTACTTCGCCTTGGGTTCATTGGAGGAAAAAAAGGTGGGATATAAATGCAATAAATAAATAAATAAATAAATAAAACCAGACTCCTAAAGCAGGGGCAGGTAATATGCTGCCCACAGGCTACATGCAGCCCCAACTGTCCCCTGGTGCACCCCACCCTCCAGACCCCTGCGAATACTGCTCCACTGCCAAAATTTGTGGTGGCAATAAAAATGCTGTTTTGCCACTGAAAATGGGCAGCAGACCCATACAGAATGCGACACTGGTCAAATTTAGCATGTTTCCAAACTAAATTTGGCCAGGGTAGCATTCTGTAGTAGTTTGCTGTTATTAGCAGCTTCCTAATGGGATTGGGGAGGGGTTGCCTCCACTGCCGGTGCATCAATGAAATCTGAGGTACAGCAGCCATGACTGCAGGAGTGTGGCCCATGGGAGGGGGGATCTGTGTGCGTGGTGGTGGGGAGATCGCCCACAGACCTCTCAAAGCTTCCTACCCTGGTTGAAAGTATAGCAAGAAAGGTACCAGGTACACATATGTAAGAAAGGAGTTCCATAATTTAGGAATGGCCACAAAAAGGCCATTTCTCTCTTGCCAACTGTGGGCTCATCTATACCAAGCACGATATTCCACTACGAAAGTGGTACGAAAGCAGTATATAAAAGGCAGGAGCCACACTACTGCTTTATAGCAGTACTGAAGTGCACTGACACCTGTTGGGGCCCCTTGACGCATACCATATGCTGCTTTCATAGTGCTGTATCCTGCTTGGTGTAGATGTGTCATGGGCCCCAACATTTGACAGTGCACTTCAGTACCACTATAAAGCAGTCGTGTAGATCCTGTACTGCTCTTCAAGATCACTATAAAGCAGTAGTGTGGCTCCTGACTTTTATATATTGCTTTCATACCACTTTCATAGTGGAATATCCTGCTTTGTGTAGATGAGCCCTGTGTCTCCTCTGGTGGCAGTTCATGTGGAAGGAGACAGTCCTTCTGATATGCCTGGACCAGGCCTGGTAGTTTGGGTTTTCTAATGGCTGAGGTGAGCATCTTGACTTCAGCCTGGAAATGAATTGGCAACCAATGAATCTCTTTCAAGCACTGGCATGATGCATTCATGGTGGCGGCTGGTCCTTGTAACAGCTAGCCCCCCATATTTTATATCAGTTCAAAGAGATTTCCCTTGTGGACAGTAAAGATTCATTTGTGTCAAATCCTGGAAATGGCTGTGTTTAGGGGTGATGACTTGGAAATACGCCACACCGATTTTAGTGCTGCTTGCTTTAAAGGAATGTGTCTAAGAATCAGATGCAAATTAATTTAATTGCAAATACACTGATTGAAGTGGTTTGTTGATCATGCTTTGAATCTCCTGAAATTATTCCTACTAGATTACCTTTCTAAACAAAGCTTAGTCTTGTACCATTTCTTTAACACCAATCAATAGCAGTGCATGAGGTATTGGTTGAGAAGTTGAAATTCCTCTAGGGACGAAGGGAGTTTAATTGAATAAGAATAGGTAAGAATTTGCGAAGAGCTGCTGGTTGCCAGACAACACAAGGGGAACTAATTAGAATTCTGGCTGCAACATCAAGTTACAGAACACATCAGGGCCTTCTCCATAAATAAAGAAAAAGCCTTTGACATATTTGTAATGCATGGAGAAAATAAGGGATTAGAAGAGATTTATCATGTTAAATGATGTATGATATTGGGTGTGTATGTCCAGTCCAAGCAAAGCAGGGGGTGCTTGAACTGAGCTCTCGCACTAAATGACTGGAAGTTGGCAAGGACGTGGATTCCAAAGGCACAATCTGCTTGACTTTCTGTGGCAGACTTCCCCAACCAGGGCCCCTCCAGATGTTTTGGACCTTAATTTCCATCAGTCCTGGCCAGCATGGCCAATGGCTAGGAATACAGGGATTTCTAGTCCAAAACATCTGGAGGGCACCAGGATGGAGAAGGTTGTTCTACAAGAAGATAGGCACTGAAGTATGATCAGGAAGCAGGGTTAGAAGCTGCAGAACAGAGGTGAAGAACCTTAGGCCCGGGGGCCACATTCAGTCTGCGTAGGGTCCTAATCCAACCTTCCAGTTTCCTCAGGTAGCCGCAACCCCTTCCTCTGCCCTCATAGCCTTTTCCTGCAACCATAGATTGTTTGGTGGTTTCTCAGCTTTGATGCAGCCCCCACCCCACCCTTATTAAAGTTTGAAATGCCTATCCTAAGGCTTTGTTGCTGGCAGTAAGCACAATATGCTAGTATTTTTTTTTGTATTCTTGGTCTTTTGCCTTCAGCCCTACCACCCCACCCACCCCAAGAGTTTCTCTAAAGTGGTTGAACACCCCTGCTGCAGGAGCAAGGACATCTCACAAACAACAAGCTTTTTGTCTACTTCATAGATCAGAGTGGACAGAAGCTAGATAGCATTCTAGTGATGGATCCACTTAGTGCCTATTGGATGCTGGGATTCTTGCAAAGAATGCTAGACTACTGAGTGGAATAAAAATGTCATACATAAATACAAAATTAGTAAGTAATGAAAGCTTCACAACAGGACTCAAATCAACCACATCCAAACATTAAAATCAATTCATGTGCTAAAATAATTTTCATGATGATATAGCTCGTAGCAAGGGGACTCCACCTGCAGGACAAAATGGCAGCCACCTGATGCTGGTAAGACTCACTTGCTTTCACCACAACCTTGAAACCGACACACACACACATACACACACCTCCAACTTCACTTCCTCTGAAAATGGTGGCAAAAAGAGGTGGGCATTTTTGATCAACCTAAATTCCAACATTATTTATATTTCATTGTACTGGGCTCCTGGGAAATCCAGAAGCAACTTCAGTCTTTCTCCTCCTGTCAGATAGTGCGTCTGAGAGCTTAAAGTGTGTGTGTGGAGAATAATAGAATAGCAGAGTTAGAAGGGGCCTACAAGGCCATTGAACCCAACCCCCTGCTCAATGCAGGAATCCACCCTAAAGCATCCCTGACAGATGGTTGTCCAGCTGCCTCTTGAAGGCCTCTAGTGTGGGAGAGCCCACAACCTCCCTAGGTAACTGATTCCATTGTTATACTGCTCTAACAGTCAGGAAGTTTTCCTGATGTCCAGCTGGAATCTGGCTTCCTTTAACTTGAGCCCGTTATTCCGTGTCCTGCACTTTGGGAGGATCGAGAAGAGATCCTGGCCCTCCTTTGTGTGACAACCTTTTAAGTATTTGAAGAGTGCTATCATGTCTCCCCTCAGTCTTCTCTTCTCCAGGCTAAACATGCCCAGTTCTTTCCGTCTCTCTTCATAGGGCTTTGTTTCCAGACCCCTGATCATCCTGGTTGCCCTCCTCTGAACACGCTCACTGCTGCTGCCCAGAGCTCCTTCTGATGGTCACCAGTTCATAGCCACCATCCCTCCAAGCAATGCCACATGATGATGTGACAAGGAAAAGGCAATGCTGATGAGCTTCACAACACTCCTGAGTTTAGCTTCCCCTCCCCGCAATCAGCTGAAATAGTCTTCCAAATTCTACACTTATGAATGGGGTGGCAACTTGGGGGGACATTTTCTCTCAACCCTAGAATGAATTTCCATCCATATGAGAAAAAAAAGCTTGTAAGTAGATCACTGTTGTTGTTTTTTATCAAACGTTATCACTAATATTGAAACATCTGCTTCCTTTCTCCAACTGAAATCTAAACCTTAAAATATTTTCAGATGTCAACTGGTTGTTTTGGAAAACAGCAAAAATATTTTCATTTTTTTTAAGGATGGGCAATCTGCTCTTGATCATACATGCTATATAAACCCAATAAATCCTCAAATACTCTCCCACTGAATAATGAATTGCATTAGGAAAGGCTGAACATAAGCAAGAAAGGAGAGATCAGATAGGAAAGGATCAAACACCACAAGAGGGAAGGCAACATCTGGGCCTTCCATGTAAAGTTCATGTTGACCTCTGCAGAGCAATTGTTTGAGCATCTGCTCGTACATTTGCCAAGGGCTCTTCTATCGATATGGAAATAGGGTAGATAGATAGTAAATTTGGGACATCTCTGTAATAATCTTTCTTTAATTAGCACTTCCTGTGCCCTCATATCTTTTCAATTGCATCTATACAATGTCTCCTACTATGCCTTTATACGGGGCCTTATCTATTTCTCCAAGAAGTGCAGGGAACCAAAGTCTGGTGACAACATCAGCAGTCCTTTGTTAGACATTTCTAGAGTCCACAGCAGTTGTTTCTGTGATTAGTTGCCCTGGGATAATAAAGCCCCTGAAGTCACTTCTACTAACTCTAATTTGTTTTCATGTTGGAGAAGCAAATTAGAAGCTGAAGCGGAGGAAGAACTTTTTCTGGGCCAAAGAAGAGCCATATTTAGCAGCTGAGGGTTTTTTTTTTTTAATATCATTTTTTACTCTGGAGTAGACTGGGGCCCAATCCAGATCTTTAAAAGCCTCTCACACACCCAAGCTAGAATCCTGATCTGGATCAGGGCCCCTGTGCCTACTCTAGAGGGGAAAAATAAAAAGTGCAGCTGCTAGATATGGATTTAAAATAATGCCTGTTTTGTGTCTTGATCTTGTGCATCATATCATTTCTTCACTGTGAATCTGCTTTTACAAGATTTGGATATACTATTCTTGTCAGTGCACTTCAATACCGCTATAAAGCAGTAGTGTGGCTCCTGCCTTTTATATACTGCTTTCATGCCGCTTTCATAGTGCACATCCTGCTTGGTGTAGATTAGGCCAAAGATCAAGACTAGAGTCTAGGAGATAGGAGAAACGACAAGTTAGAGAAGTGTTGCGTAAAGACTGGGAGTAAAGAGAAACAGCAAGAGAGGGCGTGGGAGAGAAAGAAGAAGGCAAGGGGCACAGATGGGAGAGAAATAGGGAGGAAAGGAATTGGGGGAGAGAAATTGTGAGGCTGGAAGCAGAGAGAGACAGAGAAAGGGAAAGGTATGTGTGAATGGAAGAAGGTTGAGTGGGTAAGCTGGATCCTGAGTAAGCTGGATCCAACACTGGACAGCTGTATGCCTGCATAAGGCTACATTTCCCCTGTGAAACACCCTTCCCTATTTCAGAAGCAGAAAAAGGGGTATTTTCAATGCCACCTGAAAACATACTTTTAAGGCAAGCTTTCCCTGGCTTATCAATATGCTGCTGCTATGTTTTACTGCTTCTTTTTACTTTACCTTTGTTGTCGAAAGTTGTAAGTGTTGTAAGTTGTACTGTGAGGGGAAAGAGGGTGGGAAATAACGAGATGAGACACAGGTATGGAATTAAAACCTGTGCCACATTTATTGAAAGATCAGTGGAGGGGAATACATGACTGGGCAGCCCATCTATGCAGGTCACTAGCCTGGCAGTATATTGGATGAAACGTTCTGCCTTTGTTGGGTTGTGCCTGAGAGATTGCCACCCCTCAAGGCTGCCCCATATATGGGGAGGGAGGCCTTCCTATGTCAACCCATCCAGGGCTGCACAACTGAGTGGGTGAAGTGAATTGGCCTCAAAGTTAATACTTACCTACCACCTGGGGCAACAAAATCATGAACAGGAAGCCTCAGGCATCACCGATCACCGAAAAGGTGCCTTAGAATGCTCACCAACCCTGTCCCCACTAAAGGTGACTGCGCCTCCCTGCCTATTTGCCAAAAATTGACTGAAATAACCCAGGCCAGATCTGCACCAAGCAGAATATAGCACTATGAAAACAGTATGAAAGTGGCATGAAAGCGGTATATGGTATTTTCAATTGGCCCCAACAGTTGCCAGTGCACTTCAATATTGCTATAAAGCAGTAGTGTGGCTCCTGCCTTTTACATACTGCTTTTGTACTGCTTTCATAGTGCTTTATCCTGCTTGGTGTAGATCTGGCCCCAGAATAATACTAAACCAGATTAACCTAAATTTAACTCCCTACCCCCCCTTACAACATGAAGAAGTAGGCAACAACAACAACAACACATAGCCCAGGCCAATCCGACTATGTGTCAAAATTCCTACTTGACCCCAAGAGGATGACCAGCAATGCCTACACTATACAGAGAGAGAGTCGCTTGTGGGAGAGGCTGGAGGGAGGGCCCCACAAGTTAAAACACCCAATGACCCTCTCCCTTGGCTGATGGTGTCATCAATCGAACACCAATGACACTCGAGCATTTCTCCTCCCACCCCACTCCCACAATAGCCTATTGTATAATATATGAACCAGTTGCTTACCCACGAACACAGTTCACAGGGAAAAATCAAATCTAATGCAAGGTTTCACTAAATTTTGACTGGGGCCATAGCTAGACCTAAGGTTTATCCCTGGATCATCCAGGGGTCAAACCTGTTCATCTAGGTGACACACAGGGGATCCAGTGCTCAGGCAGGGGCGAACCCTGGATGATCCCAGGATAAACCTTAGGTCTAGCTGTGGCCTGGGTTACTTTTAACTCTAGGTGTCTTTTAATCTCTTCATGGTTTGTTTACATCATTGTCCTTTGGCCTGAACCTGTGCTTATAAAGGTGTACAGAGACTTTTGTGTGTGTTTTCTTATTTCACTTTGCTCCAATTTGCAATTAAATAAGTCTATTTAATTATACTTGACTTCTTTAGTATTGAAAATAACACTTTATAATACGTTGTTATAGAAAATAGCCTAATTCTTCTCTTTAAAAAAAGCTTTATACATATAAATAAATTCCTGACTTTGAGTTATAGCACAAACTGTTGTTGTTTGTAGAATCCGCATGTCAAGAGCTTTTGAATGAGGTGTGTTTCATGACAATGCGTCAACGGGAAGGCAGTCAGAAAGGGATGACCAACTAGCTTCTACTTCGAATTATATATATGATTTTTAAAAATACTTTCCCATGTAAACAGCTTAGATGTGCTATTATACTAAGTGATATACAAGCATTACTACTAAATAAATAAATAAATGAATACATATTGTCTCTCTGTGCCCTGTGTTCCTCTCCTCCTAGATTCCAATATAACTGGGAGAAAGTCTCAAATTATTTCTGGGATTGGAGCATATGCCGCAATAGGTCCTTGCCCTTTCCTGCTCTTCCCAGATTAAAAACAACAACAACTCATCTGTACCTGAACCTGCTACATGAAGATTGAAAAAAGAATGCCTGGTGAGTACAGCCAGTTCTGAATACAGATGAACCTGGTATTGCACCAGGCTGAAGATTAATTTCTACCAAGGAAGGAGAATGTAAAGGGGGTGAGGGTGAGCTTCAGGTTTGGTTTCATCCAACAGCAGCCTAGAGAAATTCTCACATTAGAGCTGTGCACAAGTGGCTTCTCAAATTTCTCCACCCTATTTGTGGGTAAAGAAATTGGCCGGGGGAAATGATACAATTTATCAGAATTTTTCCAGGGGAAAGAGAAATTCTCCAACCATTCTTCACAGGTAGGCATCACCATTGGCAAGGGTTGTAGAACATCGTCTTCGTCTTCTCCTTCTCTTTTTTTCCTCTAAGGGTTTTTGTTTTCTTTGCAATGCCATTGCAAATCGCAACAGCATCAACTGTGTTGGCAACCTGGCCCCCATTTTGCAACCTCCACAATGCCCCATACACCTAGCATCAGTCCAGTGTATTGAGGGGAGGGAATGCAGCCACCACAAAAAATAATGGCGAAAATGTGGAGAAAATTCTGAAAATTATTTCCAAAAGGTAAGGAAAGAAAAATCTCAGGAAGTTCCTGAAATTTTTCTTTCTCCATGGAAGGGGCTTCCATTTTTCTATCTCATTCTCAGGGCAGTTTATAATTTATTTTGTATGTGTGTAGGTGGTGTTTTTGACCTTAACTAATCACTGTGAGGTGCCTGAGGATACTGTCTATATTTTTCTTTCTACTACATGTCTCACTATTGCTCTACAGTCTTCCCAGGCTGCCTGCACTTTGCCATCTGAAAAGGCCCTATGGGAGGAATAAAATTCATGATGGCTTTCCCCGGGCAGGAAGTGTGGGAAGCCAAGGAGGCTACAGGCTATCAGACAGATGACTGTACAATGAAAGACAGGGCACTCACACACACTCCTTAATTATCTCATAAGTAATGTTAGCACAAGAACCTTGAACCAAATCCATGAGAATTTCTCTGAAATTTCTTCTCCTTTCAATTTCTTTTTTTAAAACAATTTTTTCCCATTCTTATTGAATGAGAATAGTCAAAAAATTTGTAGGAGAAATTTTCAGCACAGCACTAGTACAAGGAAGGCCTTTGTTTTGTATTTTTATCCCTTTGAACTGGGGAGAGTTTCTAAAAAATTCTCTCTTTCCCTTTCCCTTCAACCCTGGATATTGTACCTTCTGGCATCCATTCAGATTAATTCTCTCAATCCTTTTCACTTCACCTTTAGTTCAGGACACGATGGATATCACAAGACTAAATGAAGAATAGGACTTCATTTAGCAGCACCGTTACCAACAGGGACTGGCCGACGAGACCACATCATGCCAGTCCTTTTCCAGCTTCATTGGCTGCCAGTCCAGGTCCGGGCCCGATTCAAAGTGCTGGTATTAACATTTAAAGTCCTAAATGGCTTGAGGCCAGGCTATCTGAAGGAACGCCTCCTCCCGTATGTACCTGCCCGGACCCTAAGGTCATCCTCAGGGGTCCTTCTCCGCAAGCCCCTGCCAAATGAAGTGAGGCAGGTGGCTACCAGGAGGAGGGCCTTCTCTGCTGTGGCACCCCAGCTGTGGAATGAGCTCCTTAAGGAGGTTCGCTTGGCACCTACATTATATGCTTTTAGACGCCAGGTGGTGAAGACCTTTTTATTCTCCCAGCATTTTAACAGTCTATAAATAAATTTTAACTTGGTGTTTTAAATTTGTAGTTTTGCATTGCTGCTGTTTTTATCTGGTTGAGCTTTTATATTGTATTTTATATTATGGTTTTATATTGTCGTTTTATACTTTGAATGTTTTTAATTTTTGTGAACTGCCCAGAGAGCTCCAGCTATTGAGCGGTATAGAAATGTGATAAATAAATAAATAAATAAATAGGAAAGAAAAGAAGAGAGAGAGAGAGAGAGATTCTATGGCAGGTCTTCTGAGACCTGCATGAACATGGAGACACATGACCTGGAGGCTTTCATCTTCTCTTTGCATCAAAATAACCTCAACTGCTTGAAATTAGGGAGGTGGAAAAAAGAGGCACTCTTGCTGAGAAAGAACCATCCCTCCGACCTCATACCCTTAACCCAGTTTCTGCAATGAAGTACACATTTCTTTTATTCTTCAAACAAGTTGTACCAACCACGTCCCTTGCCCCACAATCTTATCAAGTAAGGCAATTTTAACATTACATTCTTGCAGTAGCCCCCATTTAAATTATCAGTGTTATACTAGGAATTAATCTCTCTTTTTTCCAATTCTGAGCACAATATTTTTCCCTGTAGTTAAGAGATTAAAAAGAAACCAATTATCTCGTTGAGTCAGGTTCTGAGATAACTTGAGGCCATAATAATAAGTAGGTCTAAAAGAAATAGAATTCCAGTCATATCCTAAATAACCGTTGCCACTTGTTTCCAAAAGTCTGCTATAAATAGACATTCCCATAAAAATATGTTTAAGTCCCCCTTCCCCATTAACCTACATGGGCCCATTCAGAAGACACCTTAAACCATGGCTTTAACCACGGTGGTTAAGCCAGAAAGCGGCTTTCTAGCTTAATCACCATGGTTAAAGCCATGGTTTAAGGTGACTTCTGAACAGGGCCAATGTAAGTGATTGCACAATGGATGTGCACATGTGAACTAACCAACCCTGACTTTCATGCCCTTCTTCTAATATATTTTGCCCAGTGGCACAAGACAGCCAGGTCTGGAACCCTCTGTTCACCTCTTAAATATGCAGAAGATATTGGCAAAACCATTTAAGGATTTTCCTAATGTGTTTTATGGATTTTCCTAAGGGGCAAACTGCATGCAACTGCGTGAAACAAAGGTCAATAGCCTCCTTTCGTCAGGAGAAGGAACTTAAGGACAAGACCATTTTGAACAGAGATGCATAAGAAGCCTTTTCTCCCATTCCACTCTCTTTTTTTCCTTTGTGGAAACATGTAGTGTAAGGAATGGAGGGCAATTGGGAGCAGAAAAAGGGCTGATGCGTAAATGTTACTCCCCACCCCAACCCCCTTGATGCTCTTCCACTCAGAATTACCTTTCCCAATGCTGTTTCTCTCCGACCCCCTTCATATAACACACATCTCCAACTGTTTGATCCCTGGGCTGCAGGCTCTGGCCTCATCCATTAGACAAAGAAACCAAGTCCACTGAGAGGCTGCACCCCATCTTCCAGGATGAACATCATGGCAAGGGGAGACTATCTTGGTCCCATACATGAGCCACAGAGGCAGCAGCTGCAAGGAGTTTGGTATACCCATCACCACCAGCAAGAATACCTAGAAGAACTTTGAAACTAAGATCTGACATCACATTTCTGCTTTTCCCCACCTCCTCCCTCCCAATACCTGTCCCTTTTGTGTCATGTCTTTTAGATTGTAAACCTGAGAGCAGGGACTTTCTCAGTATTAATCTTTGTAAGATGCTCTAGAGCCTTTTTAAAAATGTATCCCAGAGCAGAATCAAAATGCTGTAAGTAAATAAATAATTTATTACCAGCATCCCATGAGAATTGGAAATAACCTCATATGTTTATGAAAGCTTTGGAAGCCGACAAATTTTCCCATCATGATAGAATCTCAATGTATCTGCTGTATTTTTGCTACATCTAGACAGGTTCCCCTTCAGAATTAAATAAGGTATTGGATTCTGCTAAGGTGAATATCAAGGAGGACTGAAAAAACAAGGAGACAAGATTTTCTTATATACATTTGTGTATAAGTCTACATAAGAACATAAGAACAACGATGCTGGATCAGACCAAGGGTCCATCTTATCCAGCATTCTGTTTACACAGTGGCCAACCACCTGCTTGTGGAAACAACCAAAGTAGGATATAGGTGCGATACCACCCTGGTTTACATACCCATAGTGCCTCTGATACTGGAGTTAGCATATTGTCATCAGGACTAGTAGCCATTGATAGCCTTATCTTACATCCCGATTGGATTACTGTAACACACTCTACATGGGGCTGCCTTTGAAGAGTGTTCGGAAACTCCAGCTGGTTCAAAGAGCTGCAGCCAGATTGTTGACCGGGGCTGGTTACAGGGAGCACACAACTCCCCTGTTAAAACAGCTCCACTGGCTTCCAGTCTGTTTCCGGGCACAATTCAAAGTGCTGGTTATGACCTATAAAGCCCTATATGGTTTGGGTCCAGGTTATTTGAAAGAACGTATTCTCCCTTATGAGCCTGCCGGTGCTTTGAGATCTTCTGGAGAAGCCCTTCTTTCAGTCCCGCCTTCTTCACAGGCACGCTTGGTGGGAACATGGGGGAGGGCCTTCTCGGTGGCTGCTCCGGTGCTCTGGAACTCTCTTCCCGAGGAAGCTAGGCTGGCTCCCTCCTTGATGGGCTTTCGGAAGCAGGCTAAAACTTTTTGGTTCCAGCAGGCCTTTGGAGAATAATCTGGCCCTCCATCTATGTTAATGTCTTATAATTTTGTTGTGTATTTTAAACGTTTATGGTTTTGTTTCCCTCCCCCGCATGTATATTTTAAACTTTGTAAGGCCGCCTTGAGGCCCAGCATTGGGCAAAAGGTGGGATACAAATAAATATAATAATAATATATAATATTATCTTCCATCAATTTGTCTAGCCCTCTTTTAAAAATTGTATCCAAAAATGCATAAGAATTTTTATGCAAACCTTAAAACAAAAACAAAACCCCACCATTCTCAACATTTAGAACAACTCAATTTAAGATTGGGAAAAATATGAAATTGGGAGAAACTGACAGTGACAGATTCATCCAACCCTATGTAAAACCAGTCAAAATTATTGATAGAAGAGATTGTCTACATTCATAATCTTAATATGACTCATTGCAGAATTCAAATGCCATTGGGAAAATTGGGCTTCTTCTCCATTAATCCCCTTCACCCTGAAAACATAGGCTCTCATGGAAGAACAGTTTAAAATATAATGCTTGTGAGTCACAGTAGTTGATCAAGTTTTTGAACCTGACAATCACAAATATAGGAGATTAGTCAAATTTTCAATTCCTGTGACAAGTCATTAAATTAAGTTTCAGTACTGGCTTCATAAGGATGCAACCAGGGACTACTGCATGGCACAAAGGCCTTTCTAGTAATATCTGTGTAGCTGAAATGGTATTCTATTGAAGATATTGCTATACTCCAGGATCATTTATCATGGTTATTTATTTCCTCCTGCAGGTGAAAGATCTGGTTATAATACTAGGATTCTTCAAAACAATATGCTCATCTTCAGTGGTGTCTAAGTTATCTCTTTTATGATGATGTGGTATTTGCATTTGAAACTCTCCAGAGGAGATAACAATTTCTTCTTTCGGAAGCAGCAATAGCTGAATACACATGACCATTTACCAAGTCGCAATCCCATCTGCTACTACTCCAAGCAAACAGGGGCCTAGTTGGACTGGATGTGAACAGCATTCCCTGGAAATAACATCATTGGTGGGCACAACACAACCATCCTTCACAATCAGAGCCACAGTTAAGGTTGATTGGGATGGAGGAGCAGGAGGAGCATGGTGAACAGAGACCATTTAAATGGCCGCAAGAGCACAGGATGGAGAAGGAAGGAGAGTGGACTAGGAGGGAGAAGGAGAGCAGAGAAGGGGGAGAGTTGTGTGTGAGAGAAAGGAGGAAAATAGAGGAGGAAGGAGGATGGGTGAGGAGAAAAGAAGCTGGAAAGCAGAGAGGAAGGGAGGAGCAAGAGAGGGGACAGAGGAAGTAAGTGGAGAAGACTGGAGTGCCAAGGCAGGAAGAGGAGAGGAAACCAGAGAAAGAAAGAAAGAAAGAAAGAAAGAAAGAAAGAAAGAAAGAAAGAAAGAAAGAGGAAAAGAGGAGAAAGTGTGATCAGCCAAAATGAGGAAGAGGACAGAGGAAAAGAGGAGCATAGAAATAAGTGGATCAGAGGAGAGGGGCAGAGGGAATGATTTGGACAGAATCCTCAGGAAAAAGTAGACAGAAATATTATTCCTACTTCAGAATAGGTTAGACTAGATGAGAAAGATCAGGCAGACAATATTCATTCTGGGTGGAGCCTGTGAAAAGAGGTAACTTGACAGGGACTACAAATTTGGAGTGAGGCTGGCCAGACCATCCCAGACTCCCCAATATTGCGGTTCTCAGCCACAGGAAGGAACAGCATTGGTCCACAGAAAGAGGAGAATGAGGTGGCAGAGAAAGACCTGCATTCCACATCTTTAGGAACTTAGACCAGCTCTCAGGGTATCCCAGTTACTCACCTTCATCTAGGTTTGGGGCTGAGGAGATCAGAACCATAACCCTGTACTTACCTTAGGGTCCCCATGTCCCAACTAGGGCTTTTAAATAAAAACCATTGCATATAATGCAGCTCTACAATTGTGATGGAAGAAGTTTGTTTAGATGTGTCCCTCACCACGGAGGGGATGGAACAGCAGGAAACGTAATAATCACTTAGTACACCAAACATCAGCCAAGTGCTGCAGAGAAATGTCACCACTTCTCTGTTCATCACAAATTTTGATTAGGCGTAGAAGTCAAGCAAAATTCTCCACAGTACATGGCAGGGCAATATGGATGACCCGGCTCACCAAGAGGTTTCATGCCGTCTATTTGCACTTCATTGCTTCCAGTGACATTTCAAAAGCACTTTTTTATCCATATTCTGGTGCAAAATCATGCATAAATACAATTTTTTGAAGGTATTTTGTAACTAATATAAGCCGTAAAAAGTTTCCTAAATTCATCCAGAGACTTCATAAGAGTTTGATTCCCCCACCCCACCCAAGGGATGCTACTGAAGTTCCAGCATTTCTCCGAAGTGAAGCAAAACCTGGAAGTTTGCCAAACAAGACCCACCGACCTTTGAGGAAGTCAAAGGGTCAGATGAGGCAAATGCAACAGGTATCTTAATGCTAAAGGATAGACAGTGACAATCAGGCTGTTATTTCTATGGCAGAAAAGTAGGGTCATTTTTGTACGTTCTAACATCAGTACTGAGCATTTTGCCAGGGCGAATGGGTCTTAAAATCAGAGTACATCATTGTAAAAAAACAAATATCCATTTCCTCTTTGTAATCCTGTTAGATGACCAAATTGGTGTGGATTGTCCTTAATATAAAAGTGATCAAGGCCATTAAAGATACATTTTTGGAAACATCAGCTCCTGGCATGTAACAAATGGTCTAGCCACAGCCAAGGGAACAGTAGAACTGATAGAAAAGATAGAGGGTTTTGCTGGAGAAGTTCCCTTCTAACTGAAAGGGATTGATTTGATGGGCCAATTCTTGGCTCCAGTACCCAGATTGAAGGGGAACCAAGGAATGGCCAAATCACCATATTAAAGGCCGGAAATCTGCAAAGTAATATCAAGGTATTTAATTTTATATGCTCATTTACTAAGGCTGTAGCTAGATGTAAGGTTTATCCCAGTATCATACTGGGTTCGTCCCTGCCTGAGCACTGGATGCCCTGTGTGGCACATAGATGAACAGGTTTGACCCCAGGACAATCCTGGGATAAACCTTAGGGCCATAGCTAGACCTAAGGTTTATCCCTGGATCATCCAGGGGTCAAACTTGTTCATCTAGGTGACACACAGGGGATCCAGTGCTCAGGCAGGGGCGAACCCTGGATGATCCCAGGATAAACCTTAGGTCTAGCTGTGGCCTAGGTCTAGCTACGGCCTGAGACAGCTCTCAGGACTATTCTTTTCATCCTGTTATAGTACTTCCAGCATCTGGTTGAGATCAAGCTCCATTTGCATTCACATGACACTAAACCAAAGTTATAGTAACCATTTCTTTTTGTTAACCTAGACAGGAATGGACTTGCAGATGTGCAAAGAAATCATGGTATGTTTTCTTTAATTTGGGTGTTTTTCTCTCACACTCATTTTACCAACCTTCATTTTCAGGCTACTCTTGCTGGGTGCTCCTATTTCAGGGCAGACAGCAAGGCAAACAAGCCAGGTTAAGCCATGATTCTGAGTTTAGACATCATGACAAGCCATGGTTTAAACAGACTTTGTAAACCAATAACAAACCATGGGTTCTATTTGTGTTGTTTTGTAGTTGGTTAACAAACCATGGTTTGTTTGCAGGGATGGGTTTGGACACAACATCCGTGTTCATATAAAAATGCTGCAGCTCCTCATGGGTTATTTAACCTATGATGAGCCATGGCATTAAGTTGCATATGCAACCCCTATTTGGGGGTTGTTGTGCCGTGCAAACCCAGCGAGGCTTATGCATGGGTTAAATAATCCTCACATAACCCTAAAAGAGACCATAGGTTGTTTAACCCTCACATAACACATGCTTGCAGATTTGAACAACATGACAAGCCCCAAACAGGGATTGTATATTCAAAATGGTGCACATGCCACAGCCTCACTGTGGATTAAATAACCCATGGTGAGCTGTTGTATTGTGCAAATCACCCCATAGGTAAGTCAGATTTAAGCAACCCCCAGCACAGCTTAGTATTATGTGTGAACCACATTTTTAAAAGTTTCTAGCTGTCTTCACCTCTGCCTAACACTTTAATCTGATTTCAGATCAAGGCTAAAACAGAGGCCTTAGCTAGACCTAAGGTTTATCCCGGGGTCGTCCTTTGGTCGTCCCTGCCTGCTCCCAGGATATCCTGTGTGTCATTTACATGAACAGGGATGACCCCGGGATGATCCAGGGATAAACCTTAGGTCTAGCTAAGGCCAGACTGTCTTGCCTAATCCCACCAGAGAACATTTTATCATAAGAAGTTTGCTTACTAACTCATTGATTTATTTAAAACATTTCAGTGCCATCTTCCAATGTTCAAGATAGTTTACACAAACTGTAAAATAACTTGCCTTATACTGACTTAACCATTGGTCCATCTAGCATGATGTTGTTGTTATAAGAACAAAGAACATATATATATATATATATATATATTCATGAATAGGTTGGGGAAATCTTGATACATGGGCAAAAGTGAAACTGACAGATATGTCCAACCAGACCCAGGGCTTTGAGTAGCTCTTAAAAGTCTGGACTTGAATGCCTCTATATCTAACCATTTTTGTGGTCCTGAAATAGGGTTGCCTCCTCCCCCATCCCCCGACAGGCTCTTGATCTTTAAGGCAGGTATAGCACAGTCCTTACCATGCTGGGAATAGCTGCACCTATAGAATTTGATTGATGTAGATGGGCGAGAATTTCAGTTCAACTGGTGTTTTAAAATAAATAAATAAGTGAATAAATAAATGAGAACCTACCAACATTCACAAAATTTCTTCAGAAACAGCATGGAAAGAACCTGATTTCTAACACAAATTGAATGTGAAAGCAGAACTGACTTTGTGTGCAATCCTAGGGTAGTATCCAACGTTAGCCCTACATAAAGTAGACCCATGGAACTGATGGGACTTAGGTTAATTACAACTAACTTAACTCCCATTCATTTCAATGGGTCTACTCTGAGTAGGACTAACATTGGCTACTGCCCCTATACAAATCAGGCAGAAAAATGGCCTACAACTCCCAGCACGTCCCAGCCAGCCATGGATTGTAAGTCAAAGTTGCTGGCCCTTTCTCTGCCTAAACAGGCATAGGACTGGGTATTTAATTGTCCTTCCCAACAGCTAGTACTTCATAGTCTGACTTTCAGCAGCCCTCCAAGACCTCTAACAAAGACCTTTCCCTGCCCTGCTGCCTGGGGTTCTTTTTCCAGCTGGAGATGCTGGGGAACATGGAACTGGGACATTCTCTGCGCAGAGTGTGTCCTTTGCCCCTGAATGCCCCATCATGAGGTCATCATACCTGAGGTGCAATTTGAATGAGAGGTTTTCCAGTGAAGAGCTCGTCCACTGTGTTACAGCATTTCTCAATACTTCTCAATTTTTCTTTTTTTCCTTCTTTTTTTTTAAAAAAAAAGCATGGGAAAACACAATGATATCAGACAGTGTTCCAAAAAAGACCTTGGGTTCCAGGCAGTCACTATGAATCCCCGTCATTCAGTTTACAAATATTTTCCATCTCCAGTGAAATTTCAGGGTGCTGGTGGTTCATGAAACAGCAGGGTACACCAAACCTCAACCCAGGATCTTCCTCACTTAGCACAGTGCTCACCCCTCTCTGCCATGCTCATATCATGTTGATCATTGCCAGGGTTTCTGCTGCTGCTGGCGCACGCATGGGTGTGCTCTCCATGGAGCCGTCACAGCATGTAACTTCTTTTTTAAAAACAAACAAACACTGTGATTAAAGAATGTTCTCTCTGTAAAATACACAAAAGCAACATGTACACATACTCTCACCCAAAATGTAGTAGCATTCGATGGGTGCATCAAGTGAAACTGCCAACTCTTCTTGAAAATTGATTCTTAAACACACTTAGTGTTACTTGGCATGTTGCAGTGGTTTTCATGTGGAGCCTTAAGAGCATCACTGGGCATGTCTAGATGAAGTGATATCCTGGGGGATCGCCCCAGGATCATCCCATGATGCACAGGGGATCCCGGGGGCAGCGAAGGACAGCTTTAATCCCTGCTTTTCCTGCTGTCTCAGGATCGTCCCGAGACTACGGGACGTGTGGGCAGCCATCCCAGTTTCTTCCCGGCTCCTCACAAGAAACCGAGGAGCAGGCACAGGGCACGGAGCTCTTCAAGTGCTCCGTGCCCATCAGGGGTGGGGTGGGGAGCTGGGGAGGCTTTTTTTTTTTACTTTTTCACTGCAACACTGGTGCGCTCCAGCTCCTGTGTTGTTGTTTTTAAAGAATGGCGGGCACGATGTCCTCTGTCCTCCCGGGATGTCATGCGCCGCATGTAGACTGAGGGGGGAGGATCTCGCAATCATCATAATATCGCAAGATCATCCCCCTCCACCCTCCTGGTCTAGCCATGCCCACTATCTGATATGCTGGACCAGATTTGTAACATACTTGCCGCCAAAGGTTGTCCTCCACCACCACCACCGCTGAGATGTGCATACAAGGATGCTGCTAGTTTTCAAACCAGTTTTATGATGATCTTACAAACATACTTATTCTGTAAATCCTTTCCATTATATATAATCATAACTGCATAAACTCACTAAGCATTTCCTGAGTAGTATATAATGGGTCTGCAGCGAGGATAGGCGTGGTTGGCTACCTGCCAAGGTCCCACACCCCGGTGGGGGGTCTCACTGCCAAGAGCCCCCTGGATTTCCCCCCTCCTTTTCACCATTGCAACCTATTTGTTCTCTTGCCTCTCACTCTGGCCCAGACAATGGTGGTGATGGTAAGGAAGTGAAATGTGCCACCGCCTACTTGCTCACTAGTGTTCTGCCTGTCCAGCAGGTGGTAGCAATGATGAGAATAAAGGAGGAGGAGCAGCTGGTGGCAACAGTGATGAGAAGGTACACTCACTGAGGAAGGGGGCCCTTTGAGTGTGTCTTTTCCACAGGCCCTCAAAAACCAGGAGGTGGCACTGCTGAGGACACCAACAGCAGAGTTAGAGGCAACTCCAAATCGTGGGGGAGAGGAGGTGGGTTGGAGTCTCACAAGTGGTCGGGGGATGGATTGGAACATTTATTTATTTATTTTCCATTCATTTATATCCCACCTTTTTTCCTCCAAGGAACCCAAGGCGGCATACATAATCCTCCTCCTCTCCATTTTATCCTCACAACAACAACCCTGTGAGGTGGGTGGGGCTGAGAGTGTGTGACTGGCCCAAAGTCACCCAGTGGGTTTCCATGGCTGAGTGGGGACTAGAACTCTGATCTCCCAACTCCCAGTCCAACACCTTAGCCACTACACCACTGCCCCAATCAGAGCTGCAGTAGGGTTCAATTTAACTTGGATTCAGTTGAACTCAGAATAAAGGAAATAGCGAGAGGGTAGTTTTGGCTAAAATTAACTAAATCAGAATAATGGATCGCATAAACAAGATCTATGAACAGTCACTGTGAAAGAAAATCTACCATATGAGAAAACATCTTGCCTTAAAAGTGTTCTTCCCCCACAGCCACCTCCAAATATTGATTCTCGCCATGTTCATCTCCATTAGAAATAAAGGGGCTGCTTCCTACAGCTTGTGATATTTTGCTCAGATGGTATGTGCAAGATAGAACATCATATGCTTTGAACTTTCCGTTCTTTTTTGGGAATATTTATTCTGGAGTATGTTATTGATGGAGGCTGGAAGAGATGTAAGATTTCAATAGGCATACGCATCAGTCACCCTTCTGCAAGAGACACTTCTTTCCCTCTTTCCTGCTGAGAGGACTTTGCTGTTTGTATGGCACACAAACTTCCTAGCCTCTTGGTAGATGTAGGCAACAGCCCATGTCAGGTATGTTTTACAATGTAGGTCAATCTCGTGGACAGTAACCTCATTTGATTCTCCTGCAGTGGCCTACTTAACCACTGTGCATTTGTGTCTTAGTGCATTTTGTCTGTGTCTTTGGTAATGACTTTTTGTAAAACGTCCAGAGGGCTTCGGCTATGGGGCGGTATATAAATGCAATAAATAAACAAATAAACAAACAAAAAAGATGGTTTGTTTTATTTGTTAAGTTAGACAACAGTGAAGCTTTTTAAAATCTTGGAAGTATCAAGCTGCTACCTCCTTACATATTAGGACCTTTAGAATCATGCTTAATTAAAGCAGCACATCCTTCACATGAAGAGTTGATTACTGGAAGGTGCTTACTGGGATCCTTTTAAACCAGAGATTCAAGGATTTATCCTGCGATATTGGTTGTGCAAAGGAGGCACTCTGCTGCTCATGAAGCCAATGTTAAGTGTGAGTGAAAAGAGCCTTAGAGGGGGAGAAATATTTGTGGGAAGAGAGATACTTAGAACTCCATTCAGGATGCCAGAATACCCAGGGCTTGCTCTGGGCATTGTAACTAATTAGTTTATGAACAGGCTGACCATATGAAAAGGAGGACAGGGCTCTTGCATCTTTAACAGTTGCAGAGAAAAGGGAATTTCAGCAGGTGTCATTTGTAGGCATGCAGCACCTGGTGAAATTCCCTCTTCATCGGAGCAGTTAAAGCTGCATCAGCTATACTAGAGTGACCAGATACAAAAGAGGGCAGGGCTCCTACAGCTTTAACTGTTGTGATGAAGAGGAAATTTCACCAGGTTCTCCATATATACAAATGACACCTGCTGAAATTCCCTTTTCTATACAACTGTTAAAGATACAGGAGCCCTGTCCTCTTTTTCATATGGTCACCCTAGAATAGGTGGAACATGAAAGGGGTTTTGTTTGTTTGGTTTGTTCTTGAGGAGTGTGGATACTGTGGCTGGTGTGTGTGAAAGCCTCAGGGGCTGATCCTGGTTGGATGGGGGTTGAGGCTGACAGAAATTCTGCCATGCAGACCAGGGGCCCTGTTGGGAGGAAGTTGAGAAGGAAGGCAAAGACTATGATGACAACAATAACCCCACCCCACATGGACAGGCAAATGTGTGGTGAGTGACATGGGAAGAGAAGAGCTAGCAGAGGGGAAGTCTGCTAAACAATGGAGGGGTCCGTTGGCCCTGGATATAAGGGAGGAATAGCATATAAGAGAGATGGCACTCAAGCCATGGGGTGGGGCTCACGGCAGAGGAGTGTTGAGGCAGAAGCTAGCTGGACTCAAGCCTGGAGCAGTCCCTGGTGAGAGGGGGAAAATGGAGGCGAGCCCTCAGGTGGAAGCATCTGGAAAGGGGGAGGCAATGTTCTGGGCTTGTGGGCACATTTGGGAATTTGAGAAACTGTCCTGGGCACAACCATAAAATGGCTTCCATGGATGGAAGAGGGCAACCAGGATGATCAGAGGTCTAGAAACAAAGCCCTATGAAGAGAGACTGAAAGAACTGGGCATGTTTAGCCTGGAGAAGAGAAGATTGAGGGGAGACATGATAGCACTCTTCAAATACTTAAAAGGTTGTCACACAGAGGAGGGCCAGGATCTCTTCTCGATCCTCCCAGAGTGCAGGACACGGAATAACGGGCTCAAGTTAAAGGAAGCCAGATTCCGGCTGGACATCAGGAAAAACTTCCTGACTGTTAGAGCAGTGCGACAATGGAATCAGCTACCTAGGGAGGTTGTGGGCTCTCCCACACTAGAGGCATTCAAGAGGCAGCTGGACAACCATCTGTCAGGAATGCTTTAGGGTGGATTCCTGCATTGAGCAGGGGGTTGGACTCGATGGCCTTGTAGGCCCCTTCCAACTCTGCGATTCTATGATTCTATGATTCTATGATTCTATGATTCTATGATTCTATGATGGGTGTGGTTCATCACAAAGAACAAAGAACCTGCCCAGAGACAGTCATAGAAAATCATGATGGCAACTGCTAGAGCTTCTCACTTCACTTTGCAGCAATTCCAGCTACCAGTAAGAAAAATATTTGTAAAATAAAAATTGAGAGGAGTAAGGTGTCTCACAGTGCCCATGCACACCATGTTGTGTACTCCTGATCTAGAGCATCCTTCCACAACTTGATGCCCTCCAGATGTTTTAGACTTCAAATGGTTTGGGATGCTGGAGGTTGTAGTCCAAAACCTCTGGAGGCCATCAGGCTAGGGAAGGTTGTTCTGGAGGCATGGAAGGAAACAAAAGAACGGAGATACCACATAGTACAAGGGCAGGCACTCTGACCCGTAGGTGAAAGAAAGCATCTGGCAGACAGGGTGAAGGTAACCATGATGCCCAAACTGAAATACAAACAAGAGTACTGTTTAACCCCAACCCAGGATACTGCTGTGTGTGTTTTGACGAGGTGGAGTCATGGACTTCCATGACATGAACTACCCACAAGCAGCTTTAACCTGTGAGGTACCATATTTCTTTGATTCTAAGACACACTTTTTTCCCTAAAGTAACAGCTCTAAAAATGGGGTGCGCCTTAGATTCGATGGCGCCTTAGAATCGAAGAAATACGGTATATCCAGTCAAAAAGAATAGTGTGCCAGAGTTTGCTGCTGGTACAGCTATTACAAACACTTCACACCGTCTGTTTAAAATAGGTTGTTTGTGATTTTTTTTCACCTGCCTCGATGGGGGAAAAAATCAATAAAAATAAAATAAAACCACCCAAAAAGCAGTTCTCTATTTTGAGTTTGTTTTTCAATGGAAGATTTGCCAAGTTCCCACACTGCCTTTATACCAAATAGAAAGGTAGGAAGAGCTACAGGCCATTCATACCTCAAGAGGCTTCTATTGTCAGAGATTTCTAGGACCATTTCATTTTGAATTGATGCTGGCTGGAGACAAAGCCAAAAGATCACAGCTTTTAAAAGCTTTGACAAGATGTCGAGTCCCTTTAAATCATCCATCTAATAGAAATATGAATTGGGAATAATTCGGTTGCCAATGACTCTACAGCATATAAGTACTTCATGTTTTAAAATGGAAAAGACAACATGTGACATGAGACAAAGAGGAGATCTGTATATTTAAAAATTAATTGGCACAGAAAAAAATGATTAATGTGAGGGGGAAAGAAGGGAAGGCAGGATTCGTGGGTAAGAGAACTAATATGGTCCGGGTGGGTGGCATCTTTCTTTTTCAAGAATATTTTTCAAACTGCATTTACAAAGCATTGGCTATAATCCAAAGCCTTCCGCGAACGCCATTTCATTGCTGTGTGGCTGATGTCCTCCCAATTCAGCAGTCTCATGCCAGACTGTATGTTCAACTCTCCGGAGCCAGAAAATTGGAGTGTGCGCAGCAGAAACAATGGGGGATGCATGTGGCCCAAGAGCCCACATGTTTTCTACATCGGCCCTACGAGTTCTTTGAATTGCTTGCATTTTAAAAATCCTGCAGTCTCATAGCTTCATCCCACGTACCTATTTCCCTCGAATTATCCCCTACAGTGCTAAACTGTCGCCGTTGTTGTTGTTGTTGTTGTTGTTAGCTAAATCACACCCCGGGCGGCAGCGCTCCTAAGATCCTTTACATACCAGGAAATGTGTTTAAGGGGGGAAATGTAAAAAATCATTAAAAAAATCAACGGATGATCCAATCTGATTCAAATTTGGTATGCTTAAAGCTCTCCTTAATATCTATTACTGTGCCAATTTTGATGTCTTTATCTTTAAAGCTTACGCAGATGTAAGCATTTGTTTGATTTTTCTTTAAACATATCAAATCCTGCTCCTGCGCCCCCAGTGGCCGCTTGGAAAACAACAAATGATTCCATTGCTGACCAGGCTCCCTGACCCCTCCATGCTGGAACAGGAGCCCCCCTCCGATTTACTTCATTTGGAGATGGAAGGAGGCTCTCTTTGTACTCCGCCTTTGGCCGAGGGGCATCATATTAATACTGCCTCGCAAGATCTGATAACTTTTGGTCAAGACACTCCTGTGAAACCTAACAGCTTTTGCCTGACGTTGAGCCTTCATTCAGGAGTGCTGCATACGATGGTGGGGTGTGAGACGTCATCCCCCCCCCATCCCATCATCTTCCACAGTGGTCCGGAGCGCTATCCAATGTTAATCAAGCAGGGTCGACATTTGTGATAACTCCGTCCCGCATTACCGACTCCGACTCACAGCTTCCACTGATGCTAGGCCACACGTCAATGAAGGGGAATAGCTGCATTCAGAGGGACATGGATGGAATACTGGACGTGATTACCCCACTGGACTGATGCCAGTGGCCCCAGGGTGATTCCTACTTTAGGATCGTATCCTGGAATATCGCAGGCTGGGCTAACAAAAGCTGGGATAGCTGCTTTTGTCAATATATTTCCTCCTTTGACATGATCTTGCTTCAGGAAACTTGGGCTGTGGACAAAACTCCAAAAACTAGTAGCAAAATAGGTCGATTCTTTTCCCTTTACAGCACAATTAAAGCGGATGCATGGGAGTACTTCACAGTCAAAGCAGATTATAAACTGGAAAACTTCGGAGTCCTTTGCATGCAATTTGCAGTGATTGCACAGTACAAAGCTGTGTGACAAAGCTCCAAGGCAGACAGTCCACAAGAACTTCACTTTCTGGCAGACCTGAAAATGTGATATGGGTCAGGAATAACAGAAAGACGCACTTGAGGAACGCCACATATTTGACTTCCTCAATCCTTTTGAAATGGATATCTGATTCAGAAAGTTGCTCCGTGTGATTACCTATACCTAATGTGTGCCCCTACTTAATCCCGTATCTCGTATTTCGAACTTCGCTTAAAGGAACAGGTGGTTTTAACACACCCACACAAAATTGGCCGGCTCTACTGGGATGGCTCTTCTTGGCTCTACAAGGGTGGCTCTACTTGGAGGGAAAGAAACAATACTTTATACAAAGCTCCATAATCTGCATCTCCCCTAAGCTTTAATATTGCTTTGTTTGCTTTATTAGGAACATTTAGTATCAATGCAATCTACACACGCTGCCAAAAATAAAAGCATCATAGACATATGTTCTTTGAAGAGAAAAAAGAAACAAACAGGAATTTCTTGGTGCCAATTGAAATCGGAGGCATTGTTTCTTTGACACTGCCATCCACACCAATTTATCAACACAGGCATGTCATTTTAATTTCCAGTTATTTTCTCGCCTTATTCTGATGTTCTCATTTGCATTTGAAGCTCATCTGCCTAAGCTCCGCTGCCATCATTTGTGGTGCTTAATAACGGCTCTTCATTTCAGAAATGTCAAATGTAATGAAAAATGGACGACCACAAATGAGAAACGTGGCCATGGCCATCTGAAAGGGTAAAACAGAGAATACAAAGTGGAGCGGGTGGGCTCCTTCTCTTGGGGGTATTGCTGTTATTTGTGTCACTGGGTCAACAGAGCCATACTGAAGGATGGGATTTGCCTGTTGGCTTCACAAGGCTTGTGGTTATAGATGATGGCTGTAGTTGTAACCTGTAGATCAACAGCTGAGGGATTGATTGCACAGTTCCCCCAGAATCTTTTTTTTCTTTTTTTAAAGAAAAGTACTTGGAGTTCCTGCATAGCCCTGAGCTATGATTAGTGTCCAGCATTTGGAGAGAAAATAAAGGAAAAGCAGAGGAACACTTTCCATTTTTAATAAATAAATAAATAAATAAATAAATTGTTATTTGTTTCAGATCCGAGCCTTCTGAGTCTGGGTGGCCAGAGCCAGGCAGGGAAGGAGGAGGACTGACGTGATTTCACCTCCCACACCTCCTTTGAAAAACAAAACAAAACCAGTTTCAGATAGATGGGCCTCTGAGCCCATCCAGTTGATTTACCAGCAGTGGGCAGAGATTATGACATATCTTAGCTCCTCCTCTTCCTTCCTCTCCCACCATCCCACCCCACTTCTGTTCCTCCCTGAGCTCCTGTTACAGCCTTGGAAGAGGAGCTGCTGAAGTGCTTTCCACTGCAGCAGCAAGGAGGCAGGGCCAGGTGAAGGGGAATGGCCCAATGTTGGGTTTCCCCTCCCAAGGTCATAGGGGTGTCTATGGCCTTGGGAGGGGGACATAGCTGATGATCCATCAGATGCTCTCCCAGGGAGTCTAAAATTGCTCTTTTACTGTTTCTAGGAAAGATTCTTCCTCACTAAACATACTTTTTGTGCATACTTTTGGATCTCATTTGACATTCTGAGCCAGGAAAGAAATTCTCAGGGAACTGACACTCAATTTACAAGACATTCAAGTATTATGAGCTGGCCAAATTTGTATTCTGAAGCAGGTAATTACAAACTTCAGTAACAATCACTAGGCAGAATAAATTATATGAAGAGAGAGAGAACTCATGCACATTTGCATAGTTTGCATAATTTACACAGGTTGACAATTCAGCTTTCATTCTCATGGAATTTGCTTACCTTGGCACAGGATTGGCGGGCAGGCAGGAGTTTGCACAGAATGCAAACAATCCTGGATATATATTATTTAACATTTCTGTTTATGCCCAGCTTCCCAGCAAAAAAGTCCTTGAAAGCTAGGACTAAAATAGAATAAAGTATATACAAGATCAAATACAAGAATAAAATTAAAAGATCAGTGCATGAAAAAAAATCAACTGCACTAAATCACAACATTAAACATTTTAAAATCTAAAGATAGAAATATGGGGGGAAAACATATTACACAGTTGATTTTGTAAAATAACACATTGACATCAATATTGAAGTGGGCTATGTTTGTTTATAGCTCATTTGTTTGCTGTATTTAATTGTGCTTCTCATCTCTGCCTGTAAAGCGGAAAGTATGTGTGTATCACATATGTCCAGAAATGTTTACTCACTTCCATATATGGTGCTGCCTTAATGTTGTTCACCCAGACAGGTCTTTGTATAAATGGATAAAAAAAATGAAAAACATGAATTTTGGGGGTTTAAGTATTTTTAAGGAATTTAATAAAAAAAAACCCTAGGTTTACAATTCCCAGCGTGCCTTGGGTGGAACTCCCAGCATGCCTTGGGTAGGAGGCCAGACTTACTGGCCTTTGGCAGCCATTGTGACTCCTAAGCTCAGTCTCAAACAGTGAACCCAATTCCACATAAAAGGAAACAACCCATATAAATGGGCTGAATCCATTTGGGGTGCTTCCTCCCACCTGCCATGTGTGGTTTTAAAATCATAACTAGATACAACAGCGTGTCTTTGAGGGGCCAAACTCTGGACATGCAAACCTAAAAATATGTTTTTAAAATATACCCAGCATTGCCCAGATATCTGAATAATGTATAGTAGGGAAGCAGATCCACCATCACAAAGTAGCAGGCCGGTGCTAGGCCTGTGAGTTAACCTTTACACAAATTAAATTCATTTCTTGTTCAAAGGCACCCCATCCTGATATTAGTTTTCTCAGAAACTTAGGGAAGCACATGCACAGCCTTCATCCTTAAGAGGGAGGGAAGGGAAGCACTCTGCACATGCCCAGAAACAGGCTTGATGCATGTGGGCAAGTGCCCAGCCCAGTCCCAGCCTTTCAGTACAGGCTCCTGATAGAGCACTTCATGGGCGAGAAGTGTGGGCTGAGGCAGTCCCAGCAGGACTTGGCTTACCTCCCCTCCATGGTGATGCTGATCTCCTGGATGCTGTGTGAAGAAGCAGCATCAGCCACGAGAGGAGGAAAGTGCCTCTCAGAGGACATGGGCATCTGAGGGCCTCCACAGGCATGCTGAGATGCATAGTACTGGCATCACTATCTCTCAGTCCTAACTTGGCCCCCACTAACTGACTTTCTCCAACTGCCACTAACTCTGCCCACCATTCCATTCTAGCCTTAGCTGTCAGTCATTCCTCTATTCACTCTTCTGTTTCAATAGCCTTGGGTAGGAGGGAAGATTGATCAGGCTGTGCAGCCATCATCTGGAAGTAGCTCGCCATCCTGGGCCTGAGGAGAGAGCGCCTGGGTTGGCTACCTCAGTTACTAGGCCCCATCAGGAGCAGAAGGGAAGGAGGTTTCAGCTCTGGGCAAAAGGCATGCTGGGAGTTGTACATTTTTGTTTTCTGTGGGGACAAGGAAAATCATGACGACAACTTCAAGACAGTCCTGGCTAGGCGTTGAGAGGGAGAGAGAGAGAAAAGAAGGAGAAGAAGAAGGAGAAGGAGAAGGAGAAGGAGAAGAAGAAGAAGCAGCAGCAGCAGCAGCAGCTAATTTAATTTGTTTTAAAGTTACCTCACAGGCCTAGGACAGGCCTACCTTGCAGGGTTGTGGTGAGGGTAAGAGTGGGGAAATGAATTTAATTTGTTTAAAGGTTAACTCACAGGCCTAGCACCAGCCTGCTACTTTAAGATGGTGGATCTGCTTCCCTACTATACATTATTTAGTAATCTGGGAAATGCAGGGTATATTTTGAAAACATATTTTTAGTTTTGCATCTTTTTTAGCTGGTAGAAAAGGTGTTGTGTGTTCCGATAGTTTTTGAAGTTTAGACAGCTGCTCTGGCCAAGTCATGATGGGAGGTGTAGGCTTTTCAGGTAAAACAAAAAATGTGGTTTGTCACAAAGCTCTAATTTAAAATACAGTTCTTATTAACATAATTTCTCATTTATTCTAACAGAACAATTTACTAACTCAAGCAAACTAAAAAAATCCAACCAACCTAAAGATGAATAAGTTGCATAGACATTTATTACATATCAAATAAATGTTATAAACATTATTCATGGACCTGAGCAATGCCGGGCATATCAGCTAGTCAAATAATAAAACTTGACTGTACATGCTTACCCGTACCAATAATTTAAGTGGTGCTTATCAATGCCTCTTTAGTATGCAGTGAGACCATCTAGGAGGACCACTTCTACTCTTTGAAATTAACTTCCTCCTCCTCCTCCTCCTCCTTTTCCTTCTTCTTTTTTTCATCCCACCTCCTTTCCTAATTTTATAGGTTATTTTGCATCCTGGAAAGAGAAATTGCCTTTCCCTTAAAAAAATATGAGTGCCGTAATTGGTGCAGTGCAATTCAAAGTAATAAAAATCTTGCTGCGGTAATGTGAAGAAAATTGCCTGAGAGACCTAGCTGGCTAAATAAATAATGAAATAAAATGAAGGAAAACATCATCACGCACAACAGAATACTACAAATAATAAATACGATGAATGCAGAAAACTGTCGACTGTAATTGTTTACAGCAGGAGTCTGCTGTGATTTTATACCCGGGGCAAGGGGGGAAAAGACACAAGAAATGCCATGTAATAAAACTGGAGGTCTACAGCCCAGATTTTGGTTGGTTATTTCAAATGAATTGGTGATTCCTTATCTCTGCATCTGCCAGCCACATGTAACTGCCCTCTATGTTCTTTTTCTTCCCAGATGTTTTCCCCCTCACACTTCTGCCTCTCTGGTCCTCATCTCATTCCTCAGCACCATCCCCTCTCCCAAATCACAGCCAACATCTTCTTAGCTTCCCAGTTTTCTTGGTCTGCTGTCTTCTGAGGCTGCAGACTTTGGTTTGCCCAGGCCCTTCTTTTTCTAACCCCTTCTGAGCAACCTGTAGAGCCCTTCCAACATTATTCTAACCAAAGATGTAGTGGAACCAGGGCTCTTAGGGACACAGCACCAGCACTTTTTTTATTAGCAGAGACCCTGATGTCATGTGCCATCTCACTCCTGTCCCACCGAATTCCATATTCCCCTCTCAGCTTAGCTGCAATCATCACAGTAGCTAGGCAGTGGGGGTGGGGGGAGAGATAACTAGGGTGACCATATGAAAAGGAGGACAGGGCTCCTGTATCTTTAACAGTTGCATAGAAAAGGGAATTTCAGCAGGTGTCATGGAGAACCTGGTGAAATTCCCTCTCATTACAACAGTTAAAGCTGCAGGAGCTATACTAGAGTGACCAGATTTAACAGAGGACAGGGCACCTGCAGCTTTAACTGTTGTGATGAAGAGGAAATTTCACCAGGTTCCCCCTATATACAAATGACACTTGCTGAAATTTCCTTTTCAATACAACTGTTAAAGATACAGGAGCCCTATCCTCCTTTTCAAATGGTCACCCTAGAGATAACATTCCCATCATCAATATATTGTTCCCTGCTGCATGCAAAGTATTTTGAGATGGTCTTGGTCTTGAATGGGGAATTAAGACCCATTAGCTTTACAAAAGACCTGCTCATGGTGGAGATAAAAACTGCTAGTACTGGATTGTTGATCTGGATCAACACATCTGCCTGCATTTTTGGACTCTCCTTGTGGATGTGGCTATGGGTTCTGTCACGATGAGCATCTCCAGTTCAACATTTGCCATTAAGCCACTGATTCTATTTGTGCAGAAGCCACTTTCCAGTGAGCAGTTACTGTGAAGCTGGGGTAACATTTAAAAGACCCAACCACATGGGCAAATTGCACGGATGCCTACAAGCAGCCACACACCCACGTGGAGGGGCTATTTAAACATTACCCCAGCTTCACTGGCAATTTAAAGACACCCCCCCACCATCTCTCTAGGATCTGAGCAGCTCAGTCTATGGCATCCAGAGAACCTTCTACCCATATCACCTCTCTGGGTGGCAGCCCAGCCACTGACTGCCAGAGACTTCTTCACCACCATGACACTATAACTAATAACACAGCCTCTCTTTACGAACCCTTTTCCAGCATTACATCTGAACAGGAAACCACAGCACATGGAGTGCGCATGGGGATGTGCATGCTAGCCCCACCTCCAACTAAGGTGGCCACTGACTGACACATTGCCAAAAAAGAGGAATTGCATCATCCAAAAAGAGGACAATTATTTGCAGGGCATTTGCATATGCAAATATATAGGTGCAGATTTAGAAATAATAACTATAATAGAATACAATACACCTCTCCATGGTTGGGAAAACTGTGACCTGTGTGTCTGCTCAGTCTGCTGTCCAGGTACCAACTCTTGATGGGCAACTTCAAGGCCCCTATTCTCCCTCCCTATGGTTCTTTGGCTTTAAACCAGTCTTGGACTGGTCACCCATCGAATAGAGAAGACCTTCAAGTAGAGGACTGTCCTCTGCCAACTCTCCAAATAGAAGATTGTCCTGGTCACCCTACCCCCAATGTCCCCGTCTTTCCCTCTATACTCCTGACTTTCCTTTGAGCAGGAAGGTCTGAAGGAATCTTCTACAGGTATTCCGCTGAGCACAAATAGAAGCCTCCCCACCATTGGGAATCCACTTTTATCAAAAAGGGAAGGTTGGGATCAAAGTGGGCAGAAATGTTTCCCACCCTTGTTCTACCCTCAGGATAGACACTATCACGGCTTACTGGGCCATGATTCAACTTCATTTCAGGCTAGTGTCAGCAGAGGCTGAGGTAAATAATTTAGTTATGTGGAGAGTGTCTCATCCCCTTTATCTTTGGGAGACTGTCTGAGGACTGGAGATTATGATTGGGGCCATACCCTCTGAGGTGTGTTTAAACGTGTAGTCTCCTCCCCGCCTCTGAACTGTGAGACACTTCACTCTATGATAAAGTCCATCATGAGGAAAGACACTGTCACAGTTCAGAGATATTGTGGGTGCCTGACTGGGTCCGAGAGTTTGATGGACTCCCCTGCATCCACCACCCTCAGCAGCCACCCGCCCTGTGCACAATAGAAAATTGCATATCTTCTACCTCGCGTAAATGGCAGCCATAAAGGCCCCATTTATGCAATGTGGAAAATACATAGTTTCTGGTGCTTCCATTGTTGCACACAATGGAGGCTTTGGAAATTGTGTATTTCCTACTTTTCATAAATGGAACCTTTACGGCCGCCTTTTATGCAAGGTAGAAGATATGCCATTTTCAGTGCCTTTACTGCGCACAACATTGGAGGCTCCGGGCCAGGGCAGACGTGTTCACAGCCTCAATGGGTATTCGCCCAAACCAGACAAAGGTGAGTCCGACCATCCATAGGGTTCCAGATCATGTGTAGCCCCATTCGCTCCAGACATTCATGCTGTATGATGGACACCTGTGGGGGTCTGTGTGACATAATGTGCACAATGCCTGGAGGAGGCTACATAATGCAGCCCCACTCCCAACTTGCATATTGAGGTGAGTTGGATTGTAACACCTGACGCAGGACTAAGATAGGCCTACAAATATGGTCTTTCTAACATATGAGCAATGGACTGAACAAGATTGGATCCTCAAGTGTTTCCTGACAAGTATCAGGAGGATTAAAGGGTTTCTCTTCCCTCCTATCATCCTCCAGTTTTGTGCTGCTCATTTTAGAGCAGCACACAGAGAGATTGACTAATATAAAGCTTTGCTATTAAAGGAAACAAAACAACAGCCGTTCACAAGGCCTGCCAAAGTACCTACTTTTATTACAGGTAACAAAGACATATGGGTATGTTCCAGCTCTCAGGTGACAAAAGTATACAGTGTTTTTTTTTTTAAAAAAAAAAAATCTGGTGAGCTTTAGCAATGTGCATTGCAACAAACATACTTAGGTTTGAGACTGAGATTAATATTTTCCCATATAAGGTGAGACCCTCTTTGCATGCCCCCATTCCATCCAAGATTTGGCAGGTGGCTATAATGTGATATGGAACCTACATTGTAGTTGGGGGTGGGGAGCATTTGGAAATCCTATCACTCCTATCGTAAGGTTAGTTGAGCTCTATTTTGCCCAGAGAGGTATTGGGGCAAGACAACTGGTGCCAGTGGCTATGTGCCTTTTATGCTTTAATATAATAAAACCTTTTAAACCTCTTTGGAAGGTGAGGTCAATTTCTAGACGCTGGATTTCCCGCCCAGCTTTTATTATATAAATACGAAAATCTTACATGCGCAAGTCCCACTGAACCTACATGGGGCTTGCGTCTGAGTAAACATGCACAGAATCAGGCTGCACATTCTGCTAAAATCAAATGGGCTTCTGATCATACATAAGGTTGCATCCTTAGGCTATTCAGTGAGACATCAGCCCTATTTAGGTGTTCTGAACCTGAACAGGGCAAATGTCTGAGGAGAAGGAGTGCTCCAGCCCCACCCTTCTCCCCCATCACATTTATTGCCCTCTACTCATGGAGGGTCACAGTCTGAAGAGGAGAGCCTCCTATATCCATATGAACCAGAATGTGGATTCCCCCCCCCCCACCAGAAACTGGGAAGGTGGCATAGCAAGTCCTGGTTGTGGGCAAATAGCTGGGGTTTTCTTTGATTTGAAGCATAGCAGTCATCAGTCCCTATCTCTCAACTTAACCTATCTCACAGGGCTGCTGTGAGAATAAAATTGCAAGGCAAGGGAACATGACCACCACCTTGAGCTCATTATAAGAAAGGTCAGATATAAAGGTAATAAGTAAGTAAATGATAGCCAAGTAGTAATGATACCTTGTTTTGTCCTCTTTAGGTAGGGTGACCATATTTGGGAAACCAAAAAAGAGGACACCTAGTGTGTGGGGGGAAGCAGCTTTCTGAGTCCTGCAGAAAGTACGTTATTCCCCCGCCACCTTAAAGAACCCGATTGGAGTGGAGGAGGGGAAAGGATTTCATTCTGCACCACCACCATCCATTCCAATTGGGGCCTTTTCTATAATGTTCACGAATGACCAACTTTCCCATTTAAGACCTCAATTGGAGCTCGAGGTGGGGGAATGATGTGCCTCAAGAAAGCATGTCACTCCCTCCTGCCATGCTAATGGCAGCCTTAAAGAGGAAGGTGTGTCATTCCAGGACATTATTGAAAATTATAGAAAATCCCCCCTGACACCATGGAAAGAACAAAAACCAGGACAAATCCGGGGAAATCCTGACAGTTGGTCACCCTATCTTTAGGCCACTGTGAGGAACCATCAGAAGTTATTGTGCGACCCTAGGTTTTCCCAGTTGCCCAGCAATGACAGCCTGCAACAGAATAAAATGGCTCAAGGACTTTGAGAGAAGAGGAGTAGTAGAAGCAAAGGATAAAAGCTTGAGTGCTGGACGCACAAAGAGGAGTGAAGGAAGACAGAGGCCACAGCTAGACCTAAGGTTTATCCTGGGATCATCCAGGGTTCGCCCCTGCCTGAGCACTGGATCCCCTGTGTGTCACCTAGATGAACAGGTTTGACCCCTGGACAATCCAGGGATAAACCTTAGGTCTAGCTATGGCCAAAGAAGGAGTAAAGAGGCCCAGGAGGAGTGGCTGGAAGAGCATCCCTAGATGAACTAAGACAGAAGTTACAAAAGGGGTAAAAAATCTTGAAAGGCATCTAGTGTAGGATGACCATATGAAAAGGAGGACAGGACTCCTGTATCTTTAACAGTTGTAGAGAAAGGGGAATTTCAGCAGGTGTCATTTGTAGGCATGCAGCACCTGGTAAAATTCTCTCTTCATCACAATAGTTAAAGCTGCAGGTACCCTGTCCTCTTCTGTATCTGGTCAAGAGGGCAGGGCTCCTGCAGCTTTAACTGTTGTGATAAAGAGGGAATTTTACCAGGTGCTGCACTCATAGCAATGACACCTGCTGAAATTCCCTTTTCTATGCAACTGTTAAAGATACAGGAGCCCTGTCCTCCTTTCCATATGGTCACCCTAATCTAGTGGTTCATTAGAAGGATAAGAAACTGGAACAACTGACTGGCTGCTATGAATGGTAAGAGAGATATCTGTTCCAGCAAGACAAACGCAATCATGCCTCCCCCAAAATGGACAAGAACAATTCACTTTTGCAACAAACTCAGTAATGTTTTATCTTGATCCTACAAATACTTACTGGTGGCTTACATTATGACATAGGCAATCTTTCTGATCCTCCAGGTACTTACTCATATTGTTCCACTGGCATTCAGCCTGGTCCTATAGCCACTTACCTCACTCAGTAAACCTTCATCCAGGTCCTGCAAATACTTATCCATATCACTTGCAGACATTCATCCTGGTCCTGCAGCTACTTACCTGTAAAGTTCTAGACCATACCAACTTATCCTGTGAATACTTACATAGTAACCCAAAAAGTGGCCCTTATCCTACACAAACAGACTTGAATGATCTTGTGAGGGAACAAGGATCAACAAAGTTTATAGTTGCTATATTTATGTTGTCATGTTGTTCTTTTCTAGGGGTGTGCATGGACCCCCCGCTCCGCTTCAATTCCAGATCCACGATTTTCGGATCGGGCTGCTTCGCCCTGCCCCCGCTCCGCCCATTTCCGCTCCGCTCCACTCGGAGCTCCGGATCCGGATTGGAGCTCTGTTTTTCCCCCCCATAGGGTTGCATTGAAAGCTAAAAAAGTAAACAACTTTTTTTCTGTTCAAGTTAGAAACCTCACGTTTGGCACCATGACACCTCATGGACGTATACACATGCATGCCAAGTTTCAAGCCAATCCCATCATCCCCTGATTTTTGGGGAATTTATGAAAATCGGGCACCCCATTCAGACCCCTTTCCATAGCTCCGTCAATTTGCACATTAGAAATCTCAAACTCGCCACCATGACAGCTTATCCATGTGTCCACATGGATGCCCAGACTCAAGGCAGTCCCATCATCCCCTGATTTTTGGCGGGGCTCTAACCTCTAACGCACCACCCATAACCCTAAGTCACACCCCTTTCGATAGCTCCGTCAATTTGCACATTAGAAACCTCAAACTCAGCACCATGATAGCTTATCCACGTGTCCACATGGATGCCAAGTTTCAAGGCAATCCCATCATCCCCTGATTTTGGGGGAATTTTTGAAAATCGGGCACCCCATTCACACCCCTTTCGATAGCTCCGTCAATTTGCACGTTAGAAACCTCAAACTCGCCACCATGAAAGCTTATCCAGGGATACATACGCACGCCAAGACTCAAGGCAGTCCCATCATCCCCTTATTTTTGGGGAATTTATGAAAATCCAACACCCATTCACACCCCTTTCCAATAGCTCCGTCAATTTGCACGTTAAAAAAAACCCTCAAACTCACCACCATGACAGCTTATCCAGGGATACATACGCCGCATGCCGAGACTCAAGGCAGTCCCATCATCCCCTGTTTTTTGGCGGGGCTTAAACCTGCAGACATCTCAATGGGGCCATTTCAAAGGAAATCCCAACATGCCATGAATTGGGGAGTATGAATCTTCTTCCACACTTGAAAAATGGATTTGGAACTTCCAAAACTCCAAGTGAGCGCAGGAAGGACTTCTCCCCTGAGTCAAAGCCAGACACACACAACATCCCTGCAAGGCGAGCAGGGGAGGAGAGAGGGAAGGCAGGCAGGCAGGCAGCAGACATTTCTGGGGGCATAAGGAAGTGAGCCAAGGATAAGCCAGTAATGCATATAAAATGGAATAAATAAATAAATAAATAAATAAATAAATAAATAAACAAAGGAGGGGTGGAATTAAAAGCAGCAGTGTTGCTGAATAAACAACAAGAAGAACTTTTTTAAAAAGGTTATATCTGTCTTTTACCAGTAATAGGGGGACGTGCCCGGGGGAGGGGGAAGCAGCTGCCAATTTGACTGGTCCTAGTAGTGACCAGTCTTTTAAGAAGCAACACTGTCAGTTCAACTCATGAAAGACATTGCTCCACCACTAAGAAGTAAAACGCTCACTTCAACTCATGATAGGCATCGCTCCACCACTAAGAGAAGTAGAACTGTCACTTCAACTCATGATAGGCATTGCTCCACCGGGTTACTCTCTTTGGAAGGCTCTGATGGCCTTCCAAGTAGAGGAGAGAGTGGGGGCACGTCCACAATGAGATGCCCTAGGGGAGCTCATCCCCTTGCACCACATCTTTTCAGTTGTTCCCCAAAGTTAGGGTGGGTAGCAGTGCTGTGTTTCTATCTCTTATTATTGGCTTAGTATATGATTTCAGGTTGTGTTTGTGCATTTGGTGGGGCTACTGTTTTAAAAAACACTGGGAACAGTCCGTTCAGATTAAGAAAGAGAAGTTTCCCAGAATCCCAAGTTACCCGTTTTGCCTATCCCCTCCTCCAACTTTGGGATCATGTGATCATGACCGGGAATTGACTCTGCCCCTCAGCAATCGAAAAGGTAATCTTTTTCCCGCCTTTACCCTACTTTTTTAAAAATTCTAGCGTGCGACCCGCACCACACAGAGAGCTGAGAGTAGTCTCAAAATGACCCCCATCCACGACTCTCTGAGCACAAGAATTTTCAGAACGATAGCTTAAAAAACAACCCAGTTATCCCCGATTCTTTTCTGCAATGCAATCCTATGGGCGAAAACCGCCGTTTGACCCACGCTGTCCCTGTTTGTAATGTTCGTTTACCCGATTTTTAAGAAAATATAGCACGCGACCCGCACGACGCAGAGAGGTGAGAGTAGTCTCAAAATGACCCCCATCCACGACTGTCTAAGCACAAGAATTTTCAGAACGATAGCTTAAAAAACAACCCAGTTATCTATGGGCGAAATGTTTTCAAGATGGCGATCGGAGCGCTCCGCGGAAAGAGAAGCACTCCGAAAATGGTCGCTTCTCTTCGCCTTGCTTCTAGGGGTCCGCGGTCCGCTTCTACTCCGCCTCTGGGCAAGGCGGAGCAGGCCAATTCGCTCCTGCTTCTGCGCTTCTAATCGGAGCGGAGCACATGCCTATTCTTTTCAGATTAAAGTGTGTGTGCATTTGGGGAGAGGGAATGGTATGTTCTTCTTGATGGAGGGGAGAGTCAATTATATACAGACTTCCCTCTCACTGATCCAAAGCATCCCTCTGCCCATATGCATTTGCACTATTGAGGAATAGACCTTACCATTAGGCAAGGTGAGATGGCCATCTCAGGCACCTGATCTTTTTGACATGAAAAGGTATTGTAAACCTACCCTTGTCAGGGATTGGGTTAGGTTTAGAGCGACTATATGAAAAGGAAGACAGGACTCCTGTATCTTTAACAGGTACATAGAAAAGGGAATTTCAGCAGGTGTCATTTGTATATATGGAGAACCTGGTGAAATTCTCTCTTCCTAACAACAGTTAAAGCTACAAGAGCTATACTAGACCAGATTTAAAAGAGGGCAGGGCACCTGTAGCTTTAACTGTTGTGGTGAAGAGGAAATTTCACCAGGTTCTCCATATATACAAATAACACGTGCTGAAATTCTCTTCTCAATACAACTATTAAAGATACAGGAGCCTGTCCTCCTTTTCATATGTTCATCCTAGTTAGGTTAGAAACCCTCTATTGGACATGGCTGTTTTCTATCTACAGGAAGGTTTACAGATATCAATCTATGGATGAATATCCTTTTTTTTAAAAAAACAACACCCCATAATAATCATGTTTTCTTTTTCTTTCATGTCAGAAAGAGTTGCTGTTCTGTTCTTAATTACTGGATAGTGAACTTGATTTTATTACAGCCTGTGGACTACACTCTTTCTTTTGAAGGCCAGGGCAAAAGGATTCACAACCCCTTTTGACATTAACCACTCTCTTGTGGAACACTCCTGGTTTATTGCTTCCTGATAGGCTTCGAATCGGATCTAACTTTAATGGATAGCAAAATGAAGGGGTTATAAATAATAAATGGTGCTGGAAACAAAAGGCCTAGTAATCTCACTCTGCTTGAATGGGGCTAGCAAGAGACTCTTTTAATACCGTTATTAAGGAAATTTCAAAAGAGCTCCCTAGCGTGTGTGCCTCATAGGACACGTTTAGACCGCAAAACAGGGCTGGGAATTTGGCAAAAGAACACTTTTGTGAGATTTTCATCACCTCCTTTGCTGTCACTGATTGGCATGTGGAAACTGAACAGAATGAGCAAAACGGGAGAAGCCTCTTTGTGAATACTTAATACTGTGTCTGTGTGTGTGCGTGTGTATGCAGGGGGGCATGGGGACCTTGTGTGTGTGTGTGAGAGAGAGAGAGAATGAGGAAGGAGGAATCCATGTCTCCCATTCCATTGGAAATGTTTGAGCTACCATAGTACTAATGTAAAATAGTGACGTAAGTGGACTACGAGGTGGGAAATCCTTCCAGTACATATCCCAGCTCTTAGCCATGAACTCATTGGGGGGGGGGGGACATCAGAAGAGCCCTGATAGATCATACCAAAGGCTTAAGCTGTGTTGATTCCTGTACTAATGTTGTTCCCCGCCTCGATCCAAAGGGAGAGGCGAGTAAGAAATAATAATAATAATAATAATAATAATAATAATAATAATAATAATAATAATCTAATCCAGCATCCTCTTTCTCACAGTGGCCATTCAAATGCCCACGGGAAGCCCATGAACCGAACGCAAGAGCAACAGCCCTCTGCAGCTGTTGTTTCCCAGCAACTGGTATTGAAAGACAGACTGCTTCTGTTATGGGAGATAATATACAGCCCAACCTGGTGCCCCTCAGGCGTTGTGAGGGCTACCACTCTCACCAGTCCTAATGATTGGCAATGCTGGCTGGGAATGATGGTAGGTGCAGTCCAACACATGTGGAGGGCACCAGAATATTAATATAGCCCATGATGGGTAGTAGCCATTGATAGCCTTATTCTCCATAATTTTGTTTAATCCATTTTTGAAAGCCATCCAACCATGTTGAAGCATATTACTGACAAATATCTTGCAGGAATGAACAACTGAAATTAATTATGATAAAACCAATGAAATGGTTTTATTTAATCCAAAGGGAGTATAAGCATTATATGGGCAATCCATTGGAGCAACATTCTTTGTTCACGAATTTAGGAACCGAGTTCCATCAATCAAGTATTCGTCCACTCAATTTTTCACTTAATGGCCTTCTTCATTTTTATCAAAACGAAGATAGGGACCTTATAAAACTGCCCCAGCCCACCTGCTCACTCACCCTCCCTCCAGCATCCCCTTACTTGAAGTAGCAGAAAGAAACAAAGAAGTTGCTTCTGTTATATGCAGTTAATGATCTGCAGTTATTCAGCATGAAAGGAGACATCTCTGATAAGATCAGACCATTTGCCAAAAACATAATCTAAATCATCTTTTTTAAAACCATTATCTTAACATCTAACTAGCAGCAACTGCACTTTTAATTCCCAATCCATAGCATATAGGATGGTTTGTTTCATCCTGATGAGACAATTGTGTCACATCCTTTACCCAACATAATTGTCTCTCACAGTTATAACAGAGATATTTGAAGATTACATTGGAACTTAATCCCCATCACCACATGAAGCCAGGCTGGGCTTCCCTGATCATCAAACTTCATTTCTGACCTCCCACACTCAGGATCTGAGCCCCAAGATGCCTAGCAACCCTATCAATCTCTTTATGATGTCATCCTTCAGGAATCTCCAAGCTCAAGAGTCATCAGTTTTGTAATGTTTCTGGATCCAAAACAGGCTACAGCAGCCTCGTGAAACATGGAGCCCTCTAGATATGTTGGTTCACAACTCCCATAATACCCAGCCAGCATGGACAATGCTAACTGGGAATTATGGCAGCTGTGGTCCAACACATCTGCAGGATACCATGTTTGGGAAAGCTGGGATAGATGAATGAGGAATAGCTCAAAAGATAACTTCATTCTTAGGTGCCTCTAAAAATCTCTTGTGCAACAACCTATGGGCATTTGTAACTGCCCAATTTATGTGACTTTAGGTCCTCAAATTACCAGCTGCTTCATACTAAAGGAATATTGCTAAATTACAAACTCTATCATTACACCTCTTTCCTTTGAATGTCAAAAAGTAAACCATTGCCACATAGATTAAAGAACACAGCAATAAAGTGCATACACAAAATTAACCTCCAGTAGGCCATATGGTACCTATATATTCAATGATTTAAACATTGTGCCAGTTTAAGACCAGAATCTCATAAGAACATAAGAAGTGCCCTGCTGGATCAGACCAAGGGTCCCTCTAGTCCAGCACTCTGTTCACACAGTGGCCAACCAGCTGTCAACAGCAGGACATGGTGCAACAGCACCCTCCCACCCATGTTCCCCAGCAACTGGTGCACACAGGCTTACTGTCTCGGATACTGGAGGTAGCACATAACCATCAGGGCTAGTAGCCATTGAAAGCCTTCTCTTCCAGACATTTATCCAACCCCCTTTTAAAGCCGTCCAAATTGGTGGCCATCACTACATCTTGTGGTAGTGAGTTCCATCATTGAACTATGTGCTGTGTAAAGAAATACCTCCTTTTATTTGTCCTGAATCTCCCACCAATCAGCTTCATGGGATGACCCCAGGTTCTAGTATTTTGAGAGAGGGAGAAAAATGTCTCCCTATCCACATTTTCCATAACCTCCATAATTCTGTACACCTCTATAATGTCTCCCCTTAGCCTTCATTTTTTCCAAGCTAAACAACCCCAGCTGTTGTAACCTTCCCTCATAGGGGTGATGCTCCAGCCCCTTAATCATTTTAGTTGCCTTTTCCTGCACTTTCCCCAGCTCATCACCTTACACTTGCATCATCATCATCATCATCATCATCGTCATCATTTATTTATTTCCTACCTGCCTCTCCCTATGGATTGAGGCAGGGAACAACATCAAATATAAAGATACTATAAATATATAAAACTGATTAAAACAAAACTAATATTTTTATTTATTTATTGCATTTTTATACTGCCCAATAGCCAAAGCTCCCTGGGCGGTTCACAAAAACTAAAACCATTCAAAGTATAAAACAAACAGTATAAAATATGATATAAAATACACATTAAAAACTGATTAAAAACATACCATACATGATTAAAACATCTTTAAAACATCCTTAAAACATCCTAAAAACATTCTAAAATTTCACTGGATAGGCCTGCTGGAATAGTAATACAATACTAAAATAACAGCCAGACATTTTAAAATTCGACTGGGTAGACCTGCCGGAAAAGATCAGTCTTCATAGCTTTTTTAAAAAAATTCAGAAAGACTGTAAAGTTGGCAAACCTCTCCTAGCAGGCCATTCCATAGTCTGGGAGTGGCAGAAGAGAAGGTCTTCTGGGTAATGGTTGTCAGCCTAGTTTTCACTGACTGAAGTAAATTCTTCCCAGAGGACCTGTGTGTGTGGGGCGGATTGTACGGGAGAAGGCGATCCCACAGGTAGCCTGGACCCAAACCATGTAGGGCTTTAAAGGTGATAACCAACACTTTATACTTTGCCTGGAAACTAGGAGCCCCTGCCAAATGGGGTGAGCTGTAGTATATCCCAGGAGGGGAAGAACCCCCCAAATTAGGTTGTCCCCCCCCCGTGCAAATAGAACCCTTCCTCTCACAGAAGGTCCCTTCTTTTCACAGAAGGCAGGTCTTGGATCCAAGCCATCATCTTGTTTTGGCATCAGAATTAAATGCCTGTTTCCCCAGTCACCTGTCTCATTCTTTTGATACACTTTTTATTTTAGATTTCATTTTCTTTAATGCCATGCTTTCTAGTAGCTTGAAGGAATATAACTGGCTGTCCCTTCTAGTTCAATCAAATCATAGTGTGCAGGGATACACCTCACCCTGCTGTTGAAACCTAACACAGCAATTGTGGGGAAATGCTGCTGGCATGTTAACTTGCCCTTTAGCCTGGTCATTGAGCACTAGGGATGGAAGAGAAATTCATTCAGTTTGCATTTTCACATAAACCTGCCTGATTTTGTACTTCACTATGTTGACCCAAACCTAGTTATCATTTGAAATACGCACTTCTCTGAATTTTGCAGTGGACTTGTCTATTTTTAAAAAGTGGATACAAAAAGGCATCTGTTAGAGGAAAATAACGTTCAGAAACGTATCATACTAGGACAATTGCTTGCAAAAATGTTTATCTTAGGTGAAATGCATGCATTAGGAGGAATGAACACAAAAATGCTTATGAATTTTTATGCACACTTTTAAGAACAAAATTCTCAACTTTTGGGGTGAAACAAACTTAAGACTGGAGAATTTCTCAAAGTTCAAGATAAATTCAACTTAAGATTGGAAAAATGAAAAACTTAGAGAAACCAACGTTAACAGGTTCATCTGTCCTTTGTCCATAGAATAATGGGATATTGCTGTGAGTAAGAGTGCATATAAGTATGTTTACAGTAGGAAACTGTAACGGCTCCCCCTCCACACACCTCTGCCTTAGGGATCCTATGGAAAGGTTTAGTATCCAAATTAGTATCTGACATTCGAATTACAGAATTTGGATATTCTGAGTGCAGGGTTCTCAAATTTGTGTAGAGAAATGGGAGAGGCTCAGGCAGGAATCCACTGGAAGAAGGAAATGATATACACACATGGAATGTCTGCTTCACAATGCACTTGGTCAAATGTAGGCTGCAATCCTATATCCACTTACCTGGGAGTACGCCCCATTGAATCAACAGTACTTACCATAGATGTGTATAGCAGGGCTGTGAGTACATTTGGCCATTTGAGAAACTGTTCTGGACACCGCTGCAAAGTGGCTGCCATGGGAGGCTTGGCAAAGGACAAGTAACCTGCCCAAAAAGTCTGAGTAAATGACAGAGGTGGGGTCTGAGCCCCAACATATAAACAATGTTTTGAACCCACAGTTCTCAGCACCAACAGAAACCTATTTCATAGCAATCCCAGCTGGCAGTAAGAGAATGTGTAAATTGGGGTGGGGGTGAAAATTGGGGTGGGGGAGCAAACAAGCAAAAAACAACTACAACATGGGTGTGGTAAGGCACCTTGGTGGCTGCCAAGAAACATTTCCAGGGCACACTAGTGCCCACAGCCATGACTTTGCCTACCCCATACATTGTGTAAGATTGCACTGTAAGTGAGGTTAATTTATATACCGCTTTTCTGAAATTACTGTACTCAAGGTGGATTCACAAGAAATATAAATTGAACATTTATCACATTCACAGCAAAAAAAATAATCAAAACTCTCACAATCACTCAATAAACAAGTTCAATACAAAAATTCTCAATTCCTAACAATTCACTGTACTGTAGGGTGACCATATGAAAAGGAGGACAGGGCTCCTGTATGTTTAACAGTTGCACTGAAAAGGGAATTTCAGCAGGGGTTATTTGTATATATGGAGAACCTGGTGAATTTTCCTCTTCATCACCACAGTTAAAGCTGCAGGTGCCCTGCCTTCTTTTAAATCTGGTCACTCTAGTATAGCTCCTACACCTTTAACTGTTGTGATGAAGAGGGAATTTCACCAGGTTTTCCATATATACAAATGACATCTGCTGAAATTCCCTTTTCTATGCAACTGTTAAAGATACAGGAGCCCTGTCCTCCTTTTCATATGGTCACCCTACTGTACTGTAACATATTTCTTATACTACATACTAAGAACAGAAGCAATGCCTATACTTTATGAATGTCTGCTGCTCACCCATGCCCCCCTCCATGTTTCTCCCGGGTGACATTTGGGAAAGTTTCTCTCTTCAACTCCAATTCACTGGTTGCTGCTAGCAGGGGTGGGTGGGAGAATGCTGAAGACAATGATATCATGTCACCATCTCCTTTGCAAAATGTTACTGGAGCGATATAAGCCAGCAAAAGCCACATATGCCTTAGAAGTAGAGCTATGCCAAAAATGTATTAGACATTTTTAGACCATTCTCATCCTATTTGATTGAAAAGGACTTGCATTTTTTTAAAATATCTATCTATCTATCAAAAGAGAAGAATATTTCAGTGAAGTTCCTGTGGGTGGGATGTGGCATTCTTGCAACTAGCTTAGTTATGAGGGGCTGATTGGATGTGAGACACCACACACACATCATCATCATCATCATCATCATCATCATCATCATCATCATCATCATCATCCTTCTGGTAGTCTGCAGCATCCTTGGCTTTCTTCACTTCAATTCAAGCCCAAGGAAAGACTCCTCCCATGGGGCTTTTTCAGAATGGGGTGTATAGGCAGCCAAGGTGGCTGTAGATTCATGGAAAGATAATGAAAAGGGTGGGGGGGACAGCACCTTCAATCACTTCACAATGATAAGCTCAAAAGCACCATCAAAAGGAATTCTAAAGCATCCTGGGAATGAGGCAGAAAAACAGAAGCCTCTTGTAGGGCGATGTATTTTTTTTCTTGTTGTGGGAGGGAGGGGGAATTGAAGGACAGACTTTGGCACAGCACAACTAGAAACATGTAAGAAGAGACAGCACTCTATTCCCTACACTGGCCAGCAGGTTGGAACAAGTGTTTGTCCCCAACATCTGGGGTTGGAGCTAGGATCTGCCTACCATGAGAGGAAGGGCTCCATTCAGTTTTGGGGGATTCCCTCCCATTTGCCCAACACCATATCTCATCCCATTCAGCAGGATCTTTTGTCTCTGTGTAGCATTTTTAGGGGGCTGGAAGAGCTGGCCTGGGAAGGATGGGGAGAGAAATCCATTTCCATCAGCACAGTTGATCTAGCATAAATCTGGATCCAACCCTTGGTATTTAAATGCATACTGCGTCTGCTGATTTAGGTTCCATTTAACTCTCTTGCCTTATTTCTAGATTAGTGTCCTCTAAATAGCAACTGTTAGAAGGCTAACGAAAATAGAATCATTGCTGATTTGCAGATTTACTTTACTTCCTTAAACAGGCCCACTACAACCACAAAGCTACTGGGTTTAAGTATAATGGGTCTGAACTTACCCTTGAGTGAAGGGCAGTGACTGTACTTACTCAAACGAGGGCCTCGATAACAACTGTGCATCTGCCGAGCTGGTCTAAAAATAGCTTTCTAGAAATGATGTAGTAAGCAATGAAAATACTAAGGGAAGATAACTGGCTTTTTATTGCTTTGAGCAGTTCACTATAGGGATTCTCTCAGCTTTAAATCAAGCTCATGGAGGGGCCAATAGTATATAACAGAAAGCCACAACAGGTCTATTACATAAGCTAGCTGTTCTTCAGAGAGTTTCACCTGCCTAAAACTATTAGGATTTCTACTGAGGAAGTGATAAAGGTGCCTGCAGCACCACAGAAACTAGCTGGCACTGGCAGAAGACAGAAGACAGAAGCAGAGCTCCTGTGTGAAATAGTGGATGAGGTGTTGAGAGCGAGCGAGCGAGCGAGCGAAGGGTTCAAATCTCCACTGAGCTGTGAAGGTCTCTGGGTGACATAGGGCTTGTCACCATCAAGCTAATCTACCTCACACCATGTAAGGATAAAATGGGATAATCCTGAGCTCCCCGCAGGGCTAAAAATACAGAGCTGGAGGACTTTTTATTTGGCAAGTGTAACATGTAGCTCTTCCCTTAGGAGAAACTAGGTGGCAACAGGGTTAAGATGTGCAAAACCTTCCTTAGATATTTCACTTCTTGGAATTCTAATACAGATCTGCCCAACATTCATACAGCTATTTTCCTCATGAGCAAAGCGCTCCATATGTATGTCACTTCAGTTCATTTTTACTTTTTGAGGGCAAAACTCCAAAACTGGGAGAAATTGGGGTATCTCAGTGGGCACCAAGGAAGGTGTTTGAGGACACATCACTTTGCCTACACTAGTCTTGTTGTAAGAATCAGCTTTCAGTCCAGTTGGCTTCTGTTCGTGGAAGAGAAGGGGTGCCATCTTCTCCTTCTCTGAAGGCAGCAGAATGTCTTTGCTGAGTGAGTAGATAGCCACTTTTGCTCCCCTTGCTGTTTAAAACTCTAGGTACTCCTAAGCCAATAGCCCCATTCTGGCATTTCCCCATTGTGTGAGTACATTCTTGCCAGCCAGACCAACTCCCTTCATTGTGTTCCTGACTGCACAGCCCCTCTGCCCTGCATGTGTTGAGGCTGAACATCAGCTGCAGAGAGCTGCATGAAAGCTCCCTGCACAGCACAGAACTAGGGGTGTGCACGGACCCCCCGCTCCGCTTCACTTGCAGATCCGCCATTTTCCGGATCGGGCCGCTCCGCCCCGCCCCCGCTCCGCCCACTTCCGCTCCGCTCGGAGCTCCGGATCCGGATCGGAGCTCCGTTTCCCCCCCCCATAGGCTTGCATTGAAAGCTAAAAAATTATACAACTTTTTTTCTGTTCAAGTTAGAAACCTCACGTTTGGCACCATGACACCTCATGGGGGTATACACATGCACGCCAAGTTTCAAAGCAATCCCATCATCCCCTGATTTTTGGGGAATTTTTGAAAATCGGGCACCCCATTCACACCCCTTTCCATAGCTCCATCAATTTGCACGTTAGAAACCTCAAACACGCCACCATGAAAGCTTATCCAGGGATACATATGCACGCCGAGACTCAAGGCAGTCCCATCATCCCCTGAGTTTTGGGGAATTTATGAAAATCCAACACCCCTTTCCATAGCTCCGTCAATTTTGCACGTTAAAAAAACCCCTCAAACTCACCACCATGACAGCTTATCCAGGGATACATACGCACGCCGAGACATCAATGCAGTCCCATCATCCCCTGTTTTTTGGCGGGGCTTAAACCTGCAAAATTTGGAACTTCCAAAACTCCAAGTGAGCGCAGGAAGGACTTCTCCCCTGAGTCAAAGCCACACACACACAACATCCCTGCGAGGTGGGCAGGGGAGGAGGGAGGGAAGGCAGGCAGGCATGCAGCTGGCATTTCTGGGGGCATAAGGAAGTGAGCCAAGGATAAGCCAGTAATGCATATAAAATGGAATAAATCAATCAATAAACAAAGGAGGGGTGGAATTAAAAGCAGCAGTGTTGCTCAATAAACAGCAAGAAGAATTTTTTAAAAAAAGGCTATATCTGTCTTTTACCAGCAATAGGGGGACGTGCCCGGGGGAGGGGGAAGCAGCTGCCAGTTCAACTCAAGACAGCCACCAACAGCTCTGAGATTAAGAAGTAAACGCTCACTTCAACTCATAACAGGCATCGCTCCACCACTAAGAAGTAAACGCTCACTTCGACTCATAGTAGGCATTGCTCCACCGTTTTACTCTCTTTGGAAGGCTCTAATGGCCTTCTAGTGCAGGAGAGAGTGGGGGCACGTCCACGATGAGATGCCCTAGGGGAGCTCATCCCCTTGCACCACATCTTTTCAGTTGTTCCCAAAAGTTAGGGTGGGTAGCAGTGCTGTGTTTCTATCTCTTATTCTTAGCTTAGTATATGATTTCAGGTTGTGTTTGTGCATTTGGTGGGGCTACTGTTTTAAAAAACACTGGGAAAAACCCGTTCAGATGAAGAAAGAGAAGTTTCCCAGAATCCCAAGTTACCCGTTTTGCCTATGCCCTCCTCTAACTTTGGGATCATGTGATCATGACCGGGAGCTGACTCTGCCCCTCAGCCCTTTGAAAAAGGTATTTTTCCCGCTGATTTTTTAAAAACTTCTAGCGCGCGACCCGCACGACGCAGAAAGTTGAGAGTAGTCTCAAAATGACCCCCATCCACGACTCTCTTTGCACAAGAATTTTCAGAACGATAGCTTAAAAACGAACCCAGTTATGCCCGAGTCTTTCCCTCAATGCAATCCTATGGGCGAAAAGCCAAAAACGCCGTTTGAGCCGCGTGGTTGACCCGATTTTCAAAAAAATATAGCACGCGACCCGCACGACACAGAGAGGTGAGAGTGGTCTCAAAATGACCCCCATCCACAACTCTCTGAGCACAAGAATTTCCAGAACGATAGCTTCAAAAAGAACGTAGTTATCCACGATTATTTGCCGCAATGCAATCCTATGGCGAAATGTTTTCAAGATGGCGACTGGAGCGCTCCGCCTGAACTAGGAGCTCCGAAAAATGGTCGCTTCTCTTCGCCTTGCTTCTAGGGGTCCGCGGTCCGCTCCTACTCCGCCTCTGGGTAAGGCGGAGCAGGCCAATCTGCTACTGCTTCTACGCTCCTAATTGGAGCGGATCACACCCCTACACAGAACTCTATGCAGTCTGAGTTCTAAATCATATGGGAAACCTCCATGAGAAGAGCTGCCTCCACACTGCTGATGTTCAGCCCCAATGCATGGAAGGCAGCAGGAGTGGGCCATCAACAATTTGATGGAAGGGGAGAGGCTGTGAGGAAGATGCCTGAACTGGGGGTAGGTGAAAATATTGTTCAGTTCCTCTTTAGATGAGGAAATGAGTCACCACAAAAGAGAACACTGATTTGGATAACATTTGTGTATGCTAACATATAGGTGTAAATGCAAATACAGAAATAATTACTATCATTGAAATAGAAATACATCTCTCCACATTTGGGGAAGACTGCACTCAATGTGCCTGCTCAGTCTGCTGGGCAATTTCAAGACCCCTGCTTCACCTTCTTAATATGGTTTCTTTACTCTTTAAACTAGAGTTGGACAGGACAGCCCTTCAAACAGAGGATGCCCTCAAATGGCTTGCCGGAGGAGACTCGTCAACTTAACAGTCTTTTAGCATTTAAGAAAGCTATAAAGACTTATCTATTCTGGCAGGCCTATCCAATGGAATTTTACGATGTTTTTAGGAAGTTTTCCGGATGTTTTAATAATGTATACTATGTTTTAATTCAGTTTTATGTGTTTTATACTTGCTATTGTTCCCTGCCTCAATCCAAATGGAGAGGCGGGTAAGAAATAAAATTATTATTATTATTATTATTATTATTATTATTATTATTATTATTATTATTATTCTGTCCTTTGACAGCCCTTCACATAAAGAACTACCCTCTGTAAAGTAGGACGCATGGACACAGATGCTGGCAGCCATTGGCAGATGCTGCCTCCTATGCCACCTGCAAGGAGACACCAGGTAATGCTCTCTTGAAGACCTTGGAGTAGCCATCCTTAGAAAGATAATTTCTGGTGGAGTTGTGAACAATGAGGAGGCATCAGAGAATTTATTTAAAAGTTTACTGAGTCCATTGGGATCGAAACATGTTGTATGGTTTCTTCTCACATTATAAAAGATAATAAAAGCAATTCTGGTTTTGTACTCTGAATTTTCCTGTATTTTGTCCACAGTATAAATAACAGTCCTTTTCGAGATTGAGAATAAACTGAATCCTCTTACTTGTACTTTACAGTTCTATTATAGCACCTGATAAATTAAATAATCTCCTATGAAAACTCATGCTTTGTCAATTGAATCATTTCAGATAGCCTTTAATGTGCAACTAGATTTTTTAAAATACGTCTTTAATAAATACCAATACGGTTACAGGTAGTTAACATTTAATAAATAAGTAAGCACAGTAACTGATTAGATTGAGGCCATAAGTCAAGTCAAGAAATTTTTGAAATGTTCTGTACATTTCAGGTGTATCTAACTATAGGGCTGTTCTTTTCCAGTTTAATGACATTGTCCTCAGTGTGAAAGGGTCATATGATTGTCTCTCTGCTTGTTCACTGACTTGAATAGGCTCTGCTCCATCAGTTCAGTAAAATAGAACAAAGTCAGTTTCCAGCTCAGTGAAGAATATGATGGATTGTAGAAGGACATGATTCAGGAAAGTTGGTTCTTGGGAAGAAATGAATGAGTGAAAATTGTGGCCTATCCCATCCCCTGACTGCTTTTTATAACATTTGCCTAAAAGGGTGGTACAGAAATATTAGAGTGCAATATACTTTCCAACAGGCATGAAAATGTAATGATAGAATATGTCCACATTTTCCAAATGTCCTCCCTTGCCATTAACTAGTTGGAAGCCTGTTGAGACCTTGAGGCTTGAAGACCATAAGAACTGCCCTGCCACGAGGCGGCGGGCCGCCTCCGGCAGGCCGCCCCGGTCAAGGTGTCCCGAAGGGGGTGCGCCCCTTTGGTTTGCCCCTTCGGGATGCCATGAGGGTGAGGGTGATTCTCTATTTCTCTCTCTTCCCCTGGGCTGTCAACTCGCTGCTTCTTTGAACCATTACCTCAGTTGTGTGAGAAGAGTTTCCCTGAGTGAGAGCAGGGATCTCATGGGAAATGATATAATTACTTCTTGTGTCCTCCCCACCCTGAGGCAGAGGTTGGGGGCTTCACCAATTATAGCTGCTTCATCTGCCCAACGTGAGAGGCTGTGGTACTTTGAAGCAGGAGGCTCCCCTGTGTGAGAGCCAGGGGAGGAGTGTGGCCACACATCAGGTAGTAGTAGAATTAGCAGTTACTAAGAGAGGGAGATTGTGGGGGCGGGGGAAAGCACTTTATCGCTTAGTTGGTAGTAGCCTGATGTCCATCTGTGACCAGTGGCTCGTTACCACAAGTGAGAAATGTGACTGTGTTGTTTGTATGACTGAGTGTGGGTTTGAATGGTAAGTGAGTGCATAGGTGGTGTAGGTAAAGATGTTTTTGGGAAGCCGTGATGCAGGGACATATGGAGGGGGAGCCACTATTCCAGTGATTTGGGGCAGAAGGAGATATGGCAGGAGGAAGGGGTTGCAACATCAGCGTAGAACGGGTTTCAGGTGTCTTCACACTGTTCCCCTTCTATCCTCCTCCTCTAATTCTCATGTACCTGGTAGCTCATCCACTGAGCCCTCCTTCCTTGTGGTGCTGCTCTTTAATGCCAAGTCGGTCCGCAATAAGACCTCTCTTATTCATGATTTAATCCTGGATGAGAAGGCTGACCTGGCGTGCATTACTGAGACTTGGGTGGGTGAGCTGGGTGGGGTTGATCTGACTCAGCTCTGCCCATCTGGGTACTCAGTGCAGCACCAACACAGATTGGAGGGACGGGGTGGGGTGGGTCACCGTGATTCATAGAACTTCCATCTCTATCACCAGGAAACCACTCCATCTTGGAGCAGGCCTTGAAGGTTTGCATCTGGTGTTGGGCCAGAGAGACAGATTGGGGATGCTGCTGGTATACCGCCCACCCTGCTGCCCGGCATCCTCCCTGACTGAGCTGGCGGAGGCAGTCTCGAGTGTGGTGTTGGAGGAACCCAGGATGGTGGTTCTGGGCGACTTCAACTTTCATGCTGAGGCTGTCTCTGGGGCTCCGGCTCGGGACTTTATGGCCTCCATGACAACCATTGGGCTGTCTCAGTTTGTCATTGGCCCGACACATAAAGCAGGGCATACCCTTGATTTGGTTTTTGCTCCAAGCTGTGAGCTTGGTTCAAAGAAGTAGTCTGAAGATTGGGGGGGTCCAAGTAACCCCATTGTCATGGTCAGACCATTTCTTGGTGAGATTTGAACTCACGGCGTTACTACCCTCCTGCAAGGGTGAGGGACCCATTCGGATGGTCCGCCCCAGGAGACTGATGGAATCCAATGGATTTCTGAATGCTCTTGGGGATTTTCCAGTGGAGAGAGCTGGTGATCCAGCTGAGGCCCTAGCCTCACTGTGGAATGGTGAGATGCGGAGGGCCATCGACTTGATCGCACCTGAGTGTCCTCTCCGGTCCTGTAGAGCCCGCTCTGCTCCTTGGTATACTAGGGCACTGCAAACAATGAAACAGGCTGGACGTCGGCTGGAGCGCAAATGGCGCAAGACTCTAAGCGAAGATGACCGAGCATGCTGTAGAGCACATAATCGTGCCTATTGCGTGGCAGTGCGGGCAGCAAAGAAGGCTTATTTTGCTGCCTCCATTGCGTCCTCGAGTAGCTGTCCAGCGGAGCTCTTCCGGGTGGTCCAGGGGCTGCTAACATCCTCCCCAGCAAATAGGGCCCTGGCTCCGTCAAGGACCTGCTGTGACCTTTTTGCATCACACTTTGAGGACAAGATCGCTTCTCTCCACAGCGAGCTTGACGTTGTTTTTAGTGCAGCTCCAGTTGAGGTGTCCGATGCCACCATCTGCCCAATTTTGTGGGATCAATTCCAGTTATTGCGGCCTGATGATGTAGACAAGGTGCTTGCAGCAGTGCGACCGACCACTTGCCCTCTCGATCCCTGTCCCTCCTGGCTTATAAAAGCAAGCCGAGGGGGTCTGACTGGGTGGGTCCAGGGGGTGATAAATGCTTCCCTCCGGGAAGGGGTGGTCCCTGCTGTCCTTAAGGAGGCAGTAGTGCGACCACTCCTGAAGAAGCCCACACTGGATCCGATGGTATTAGGCAACTACCGCCCAGTTGCTAACACTCCTTTTTTAGGGAAGGTACTTGAGAGGGTTGTGGCGGAGCAACTGCAGGCACTCTTGGAGGATACTGATTACCTAGATCCATTCCAGTCTGGATTCCGATCTGGTTACGGGACTGAATCAGCCTTGGTCGCCCTGATGGATGACCTTTATCGAGAGAGGGACAGGGGGAATGCAACCCTGTTAATCCTGCTCGATCTCTCAGCGGCTTTTGATACCATTGACCATGGTATCCTCCTGGATCGACTCCGTGGGATGGGCATCGGAGGCACTGTTTTACAGTGGTTCTGGTCCTACCTATGGGGTCGTTTTCAGAGAGTATCATTGGGTGACCAGTCCTCGGCCTCCTGGCAATTGAGCTGTGGAGTGCCGCAGGGCACCATCTTGTCCCCAATGTTATTTAACATCTATATGAAGCCGTTGGGAGTGGTTATTAGAGGATTTGGAGCTAAATGCCATCAATACGCTGATGACACGCAGCTCTATCTCCCTGTGACAACTTAATCAGATGAGGCTGTGCAAGTCCTGGACCAGTGCCTAGACTCAGTAATGGGCTGGATGAGGGCCAATAAACTGAGACTAAATCCTGGCAAGACGGAAGCCCTGTGGGTGAGTGGTTCCCGAGTCCGGGAGACAGGCTCATTGCCTGTTCTGGATGGGGTTGCTCTGCCTCTGAAAGAACAGGTTCGTAGTTTGGGGGTACTCTTAGACCCGTTTCTGTCATTGGAGGCTCAAGTAGCCGCCACGGCTCGGAGTGCCTTTTACCATCTTCGGTTGGTTCGCCAACTACAGCCTCTCCTGGACAGGGATAGCTTGACCACGGTGGTACAGGCATTGGTAACCTCAAGATTGGATTACTGCAATGCGCTCTATGTGGGGCTGCCCTTGAAGCTGCTCCAGAAGCTGGAGCTAGTGCAGAATGCTGCAGCTCGGCTGTTGTCTGGAGCTGCCCCTTTCCAGCATGTAACTCCTCTGCTGAGGGAACTGCACTGGCTGCCTATTCGCTACCGGGCCAGGTTTAAGGTTCTTGTACTTGTGTACAAAGCCCTAAACAACTTGGGACCAGGATACCTGAGAGAGCGCCTTCTCCCTTACCAACCTGGTGGTTCCACCTAGATCCATCCTCCGATTGGAATCCACCAGGGGAAGAGCCTTCAGTGTGGTGGCGCCCCTCCTGTGGAATTCCCTGCCTCTGGAGGTCAGGCAGGCGCCAACCTTGTACTCTTTTCGGCGCCTCCTGAAAACATCTTTATTCCAAGAAGCCTTTCTTTAACATGCAGCCTTGGATTTCTGTGTTGTTGTTGTTGTTTTGCTTCTTTTTAAATTTTGTTTTAACTGTTTTATTGTTTTTATTTTCATTTTACCTTGTACACCACTCTGAAATTTTTTCAATGAGCGGTATATAAATATTCCAAATAAATAAATAAATAAATTAACTATCCCAGCAAATACTCAGCTTTTCCGTTGTATTATATATACTCCAGCCCCAATGGTTACATAAATCCAGTCCAGAGTCTTCCCATATCTTACCACTTTATATTCCCCAGTCTTCATTATTGCCATTTATATAAGCCTCTCCCAGCCAACACCTTTATTATGTCATCTTTGGGCAAAGGCTGGCTTTCAGGAAGAGGAAGTAAGACTGACAGTATCTCAATCCTATGTTTCAGACTACATGTGAGTATTCTGGTCAGCACCTCATTAGTGCTTAGGGATGATAGATAGATAGATAGATAGATAGATAGATAGATAGATAGATAGATAGATAGATAGATAGATATAGAATATCCTACCTTTTTTCCTCCTTAAGGAACCCATGAAGGCATACATAATCCTCCTCTCCATGTTATCCTCACAAAAACCCGTTAAGGTAAGTTGGGGTGAGAGTCTGTGGCTGATTTAGTGTGGAATGACAGCACATCAGGGTTGTTGGTGACAGATGACACTTTCGCCAATCTGCAGCAACCCCGCAGCTTCCCTCTGGAAAAGATGCATTATCAGGAAACCCTTTAATGCATCTTTCCCCCTTAAAAGCAGCTCTGCTACAGTGCACACTGTCCCCCATGTCACATTATACACCTTCCCCATGCCACATTGAAAACCAGCCACAATAAACACACACCCACACACCCACTGTATTGCATATAGCAAAAAAGTTACAAATGCACCCTAATATCAAAAAAGGCATTCATTTGGATTCAAATTTAGTCAGGTTTAGAGCAGACCCATTGAAATCAATGCGACAAGTAAGTCATAAGTAACTTAAATCCCATTGATTTCAGTGGATATACTCTAGGTACAATTAGCTCCGTATTTGCTTCAGTCACTTGATTTCTTATCACTTAGAACTGGTTCAAAGAAACCTGCTCATCACTAGATAACTGCAACATCAAATCACCATTTGTATATATGAATGATGATGATGATGATGATGATGATGATGATTTATTTATATAGCACCATCAATGTACATGGTGAGTCATATTTAAATGAAATGTCCTAGAGCATCATCACACAGGGGGAAATTGTATTTCCTTACTGTTGCTTCACCCCTGCTTTTGTCCTTCATTACTTCTTTTATCTTCCCTGAGAGGGAAGAGGAAGTAAACAAAGACCACATGGCCCATTTTTATTGTGCCACTTTTCCTGCACACAGCAGGAGACAGCAGCACATTACTTTTTTAAAAAAAAAGTTGGATTAAAAGGGGTTTATTTTGCGACAGAAAAATGAGTGAAAGAAGCAGGAGGCGGATGTCATCTAAAGGACGCACGAACATCTTTAAATGGGCAGTTGCAAGCATGCGATAAAACACTCATCTGATGAGGCCTCTAGTCAGCCAATGCAACCTCATATGCAATGCTTTCCAGTAGACCCAGTTTACATATTCAGTTGCCAGTCATTATGAAGTAAATGTATGTGGGTAAGTACCACTCCTGTGTTGTTCTGAATTTGATGCTTTAAAGCTAAAGTTGTGAACTATTTCTCAGCTGGCCCTACCATTACGCAAAGTGAGGCAGCCACCTCAAGCAGCAGATACTGAGGACGGGGAAGAATGGGCAAGCTGTTGGAGGACAAAGCTGTGTATGTGCCCCTTAGTCTGCTCTGCCCCCCTCCCCCAACTGAGCCTGCTCTCCTCAGGTGCAGTGGAAGATGCTGTCTCATCACCAGTGTTGAAGTAAGATTCAACTGCCAGTCCAGTCTGCTTTTATATATGGAATAGGAGGGAAAGTGCCATCTTGTCCTTTGTCTTTATACATTAATATATCTTCAGCCAGCCCTGCAGATTCCATTGAAAAGGATTGTATTTGCAGTAATGTGAGTTGCTATGACAGTGGTAAATAGTGTGTGTGGAAGCTTTTTTTTCCCTTTCCCCCCCCATTCATTCTGAGCATAGTTCCATCGATTGTGCCCTTGATGATTGGAAGCCTCCAAACTTGGAGGCTTCCGTCATCCAATGCAAGGTGGGAGGAGTGCTGGAAGCAATCTTCACCTCTCCATCCTCCCACCCTACATTTTTCACTAGACGGTCTTCTTTGCCCATCTAGCAACAGTACTTTGGCGGGGCAAAGGCTGAAGGGGCCTCATGATAGCTCATAGCCTGGCCTCTCCAGTCTCCTCCCCATCTACCGAAATAATCCTTCCTTCTCCTCTCCGAGGTCGCTTTTCCAGCCTTGGAGAGCAGCTGACATGGTTCTTTCCCCGCCATCTGCAAGTGGGTGGTGGAGGGTGGTTGGATCTCCAACTCTCTCTTCTGAGGTCAGAGTGCTGTGTCCTACCTCAGAGGGGGGAATCCCCAGTATCCTATGGCCCTTCAGACAATGTCTAGAAGCCATAGGATTACTCCCTCAGTTTATGAATCACCCTATAGCCAAAGCTCTCAGGGCAACATACTTAATAAAAATGAATACAGCAAAACCAAGGATAGAATATGTTAAAATAATATTTTCAAAGTTTTAAAAACAGCCACAATAATTTGAAATAATGTTAGAAGAAGAGACAAATAGCCAAGTAGCTAAAACATAGGAAAAGTCTATTTCAAAATGCAGCATCATTTTACACACGAAAGGTTGAACATGCCTATGTGTACCAATACCAAGGTCCTTTGCCTTTACCAGACCTTTCTTCAGCCATTAGTGCGTTTTATTGTATTGCAGTAATGTGCTTAAAGAGCTCTGCAATTGAGCAAGGGCTTCCTCAGTGTTTCTATGTCAGCTTGCCATAATGGGCAGTCTGACCTAAGAGAGAGAAGTCACTTCCTAATAGGGATGTGCTCCACTTCTCTTCGGTGCAGAGAAGCAGGAGCGAGGCGGCCTAATTCGCCTCCGGAAAAGGCGGAGGCGAAGAGAGTCAGGGGGGCTGCAGATCGAGGCAAAGAGGATCGCCTCAATCCGGAGCTTCGCCTGAAGGTAAGTGGGGGGGGGGGGACTAATCTGGCGCTACCGGCGCCGCCATCCATGCGGCGGCGGCAGCACCAGGTAAGGGAGCAGGGAGGAGGGACGCTTACCTTCCTCCGTCACGGGCTTCAATTGAGGCCCCGGTTGAAGCCGGAAGTGAAGGCCGAGGCCTCTTCCGGCTTCAACCGGGGCCTCAATTGAAGCCCGCGACGGAGGAAGGTAAGCGGGTGGGGTGGGTGGGTGGTTTCTCTTGCGCCGCCGCCGCCGTCCATATAGTGACGGCGGTGAAGCCGGATCTCGCTCCGCAGAGCAGAGCGGGAGACGGGCGGAGCGGCACAAAGAGGATCGGGCCACGAAGAGGATTGGGGGGTCCGTGCACACCCCTACTTCCTAACTAATTCTTATGTAGCAAAAAAACAAAAACAAAACACACACACAAAAACCCAACAGGACAAATTCTAAGACTGCCTAGTAAGTGTAATGACAAGAAGGCATTGCTAAAAAGCTGTCACACTGCACTGGCCAGATTGAACAGCTAATGCTAACTGAACATACTCTGCCATTATACATATTGGTAGGATTCATATGGATGAAGAAGATCTGGACATTAATTGTTCAACGATGTTCAGATTTAAAGGAGTCTGCCAGCACTTGACTTTTCATCTGGTTCTTCAAATGTTCAGGAAAAGGTATTACAACACTAGTCTTTACAAACTGGTGAACAAGTTCTGCCACCCATATTTCCTCTAATGATGCACATGATAATTATACTTCATATTCTAGGATGGAAAACTCAACTGCTCAGGACAGAACTATATGCTTGCTCTTTCCATAGATGCCCTTCTTTTCCTTTTGCTCTGCTTGCACTTGTCCTCTGTTTTATCAGATTGCTCCCATGTAGGGATGGATGGACTCACCCACATTCGGCTCATGGAACGGTCGCCAAGCCGCTACTTCCGCCCACCCCACTTGTGGCACTGTCTGAGCTTCTTTGAGGTTCAATGAGTGTCCCACAAAGTTGCAAGCCCTTCTGCCCTTGTCCAGAGCCTCCATGGCTATGCGCCATGGAGCCTTCAGAAATTACATATTTTCCATATTGCATAAATAGTGGCCATAAAGGCCCCATTTATGCAAGATTAAAGGTGCAGAGTGTTAATCTTGCATAAATGGCGACTTAACAGCCATCATTGACAAAACATGGGAAATTTCCAGGGCCTCCATTGTGTGCAGCAATAGAGGCTCTGGACAAGGGCAGACGGTTGTCAGGCTGCATAGCTGCTTGAAGTGTGGGCCTGTGAATGTGCCCTGGTCGAGCAAGTTGGGTCTGGGGGGTGGATGTGGGGGAGCCTGTTGGACTCCCAGACCCAGTTAGGGGTCCGCAACATCCCTACTGCCAAGCTCACACTAAAAGGATACCCTCTATCTTGTATTTACCTTTTCGAACTTCCTAATAAATTTAAAAGGTTGCTTTGACTAAGGCAAGCCATATATCACATGCATTCAGTCTCATATAATAATACACACTCATTAATACTGCTAAAATATTTCACTGGCGCATGGATTGTGCACCTCCTTGCAGTAAGAAGTCCTGTTATTGTTATTAAAAACATTTCTACACAACCCTTATATTAAAACATTTCCATCTTCTATAAAAGCAGATAAACTAAATTTATCAGGATTAGCTTCAAAAGCACCTTCAAGTTGAGCCAACAGTGTGATGTGACTGCAAAAAAAGCAAATGCTATTCTGGGCTGCATTAATAGAAGTATAGCTTCCAAATTATATGAGGTACTGGTTCCACTCTATTTGGCACAGGTTAGGCCTCATCTTGAGTATTGCATCCAGTTTTGGGCACCACACTTCAAGAAGGATGCAGAACATGTTCAGAGGAGGGCAACGAGGATGATCAGGGGTCTGGAAACAAAGCCCTATGAGGAGAGACTGAAACAATTGGGCATGTTTAGCCTGGAGAAGAGAAGATTGAGGGGAGATGATAGCACTCTTCAAATACGTGAAAGGTTGTCACACAGAGGAGGGCCAGGATCTCTTCTCGATCATCCCAGAGTGTAGGACATGGAATAATGGACTGAAGTTACAGTATGCCAAGGGAACAAATTACCCAGGGAAGTGGTGGTCTCTCCCACACTAGAAGCGTTCAAGAGGCAACTGGACAGCCATCTGTCAGGTATGCTTTGTCTATTCCTGCATTGGGCAGAGGGTTGGACTCAATGGCCTTATAGACCCTTTCCAACTCTACTATTCTGTGATATATATATATATTTAAAAAAGAAGAAATGCTGTACTTTGGCTTCTAGTGTGTTGACCCAGGAGCTGCAAAGGCAACAGTTTGACCTACAGCCAATTCTGATCTTTTGCTATCAGTTATTTGCTTTTACATTTGCACTGAACTATGGGCATGATCAAAATGGGTTGTGCAAAAGAGCACTTCAGCACAAGCCTCATTCGTTTCAATGGGCCTTGAGGAGTATAATGGTTATTATTGAAGTTCTATCCTGATTTTATATGAATGAGGTATCCAGGGTGTATAACCAAACTAGAAACAAAAACAAAGAATTCATCATAAAATTAGCAATAAGATGTAAGCATAAATGCACAGAAAGCAACACCAAATGTTTAAAAACAAAAGCTGTATTTACACATTACTGTCTTGTAGGTAGGGATGGGGGGATTCATTTGGACCTAATTTTACACTTTCTAACCAATATGCAAAATGAAACTAAGTCTTCAAAATTTGCACTTCTCTGAATTTTTCATTGGAGTTCTCCAATTAAAAAATGCATACAAGAATGTATGTATTAGGGGAAAGTGCATATAGAGACCATATATATATATATATATATATATATATATATATATATATATATAAGTGCATATAGAGACCACATAACACCGGTCTTAAAGGAACTGCACTGGTTGCCTATACGCTTCTGGTCAGAATTCAAGGTGTTGGTAATGATGTTTAAAACCCTAAACAGCTTGGGACCTCGATACTTGAGAGAGCGCCTCTCCTTATATATGCCTGCCTGAGACCTCAGATCTGTTGGAGGAGCCCTTCTCTGCATCCCACCAATGCAACATATACGCTATGATGGGACAAGGGAGAGGGCTTTCTCTGTGGTGGCACCCCGACTGTGGAATGCCCTCCCCTTGGAGGCCCAATTGGCGCCAACATTGATTGCATTTCGACACCAAGTAAAAACATGGCTCTTTAACAAAGCCTTTGATGGTTAAACTCACTGGCACATTGTTTTAACAGTTTTTACTGCTTTTAAATTATATATTGTTTTAACTTGGATCACGGTTTAATTTGTTTTTAACTGTGTATATTTATTGTTTTATATTGTATGTTTTTATCTGTATGCCGCTCTGAGATCTTAATGATATAGGGTGGGATATAAATGTTTCTCCAGCAAAGGAGATCGTTACCTTGTCGTGGTGCTGGAGCTTGAGCACCTCAAGGATGCCATGAGCTAAACCGTGAAGGGACACCCAAGACGGGAAGGTCATGGTAGAGAGGTCAGACTAAATACGATCCCTGGGGAAGGTAATGGCAACCCACCCCAGTATTCTTGCCATGAAAACTAAATGGATCAGTACAACCAGAGATATATCGGTATACCATCGGAAGATGGGATCACTAGGTCGGAAGATGGTCAAAATGCTACTGGGGAGGAACAGAGGATAAGTTCAACTAGCCCCAGATGTGATGACGCAGCTAGCTCAAAGCCGAAAGGACGGCTAGCGGCCGACGGTGCTGGTGGTGAACGACGAATCCGATGTTCTAAAGATCAACACACCATAGGAACCTGGAATGTAAGATCTATGAGCCAGGGCAAACTGGATGTGGTTATTGGTGAGATGTCAAGATTAAATATAGATATATTGGGTGTCAGTGAACTGAAATGGACTGGAACGGGCCACTTCACATCAGATCACCACCAGATCTACTACTGTGGACAAGAGGATCACAGAAGAAACGGAGTAGCCTTCATAATTAATAATAAAGTGGCTAAAGCAGTGCTTGGATACAATCCAAAAAACGATAGCATGATCTCAGTTCAAATTCAGGGTAAGCCAGTTAACATCACAGTGATCCAAATATATGCCCCAACCACAGATGCTGAAGAAGCAGAAGTAGATAAGTTCTATGAGGATCTGCAGCACCTACTGGATAATACACCAAAAAGAGATGTTATTTTCGTTACAGGAGACTGGAATGCTAAGGTGGGCAGTCAAATGACATCTGGAATTACAGGTAAGCATGGTCTAGGAGAACAAAATGAAGCGGGACATAGGCTGATAGAATTCTGCCAGGACAACTCACTGTGCATAACAAACACTCTCTTCCAACAACCGAAAAGACAGCTTTATACATGGACTTCACCAGATGGCCGACACCAAAATCAGATTGACTACATCCTTTGCAGCCAAAGGTGGTGGACATCTATACAGACAGTAAAAACAAGACCTGGAGCTGACTGTAGTTCAGATCACGAACTTCTTATTGCACAATTTAGAATCAAACTAAAGACAATAGGGAAGACCCACAGATCAGTTAGATATGAGCTCACTAATATTCCTAATGAATATGCAGTGGAAGTGAAGAATAGATTTAAGGGACTAGATTTAGTAGATAGGGTCCCGGAAGAACTATGGACAGAAGTTCGCAACATTGTCCAAGAGGTGGCAACAAAAAACGTCCCAAAGAAAAAGAAAACCAAGACGGCAAGGTGGCTGTCTGCTGAGACACTGGAAGTAGCCCAAGAAAGAAGGAAAGCAAAAGACAACAGTGATAGGGGGAGATATGCCCAATTGAATGCAAAATTCCAGAGGTTAGCCAGAAGAGATAAGGAATTATTTTTAAACAAGCAATGCGCGGAAGTGGAAGAAGACAATAGAATAGGAAGGACAAGAGACCTCTTCCAGAAAATTAGAAACATCGGAGGTAAATTCCAGGCAAAAATGGGTATGATCAAAAACAAAGATGGCAAGGACCTAACAGAAACAGAAGAGGTCAAGAAAAGGTGGCAAGAATATACAGAAGATCTGTATAGGAAGGATAATAATATCGGGGATAGCTCAGACGTTGTGGTCAGTGAGTTAGAGCCAGACATCCAGAAGAGTGAGGTTGAATGGGCGTTAAGAAGCATTGCTAATAACAAGGCAGCAGGAGACGACGGTATCCCAGCTGAACTGTTTAAAATATTGCAAGATGATGCTGTCAAGGTGATGCATGCCATATGCCAGCAAATTTGGAAAACACAAGAATGGCCATCAGACTGGAAAAATCAACTTATATCCCCATACCAAAAAAGGGAAACACTAAAGAATGTTCAAACTATCGGACAGTGGCACTTATTTCACATGACAGCAAGGTAATGCTCAAGATCCTGCAAGGTAGACTCCAGCAATTCATGGAGCGAGAATTGCCAGATGTACAAGCTGGGTTTAGAAAAGGCAGAGGAACTAGAGACCAAATTGCCAATATCTGCTGGATAATGGAGAAAGCCAGGGAGTTCCAGAAAAACATCTATTTCTGTTTTATTGACTTTTCTAAAGCCTTTGACTGTGTGGATCATAACAAACTGTGGCAAGTTCTTGGTGGTATGGGGATACCAAGTCATCTTGTCTGCCTCCTGAGGAATCTGTATAACGAACAAGTAGCAATGGTAAGAACAGACCATGGAACAACGGACTGGTTTAAGATTGGGAAAGGAGTACGGCAGGGTTGTATACTCTCACCTTACCTATTCAACTTGTATGCAAAACACATCATGCGATGTGCTGGGCTTGACGAATCCAAGGCTGGAGTTAAAATTGCAGGAAGAAACATTAACAATCTCAGATATGCAGATGACACCACTTTGATGGCTGAAAGCGAGGAGGAGCTGAGGAGCCTTATGTAGTTCAAGAGGTCTTAATTCAGCATACATCATTTTCATGTACTATTTACTGTAGTAATTAATTTGTCTCAATCGAATCACAGTAAACAGATATATGGCTTCAGTTTTACTGAGTTAGGTACATCCAGACTAGGCTTTTATAGTGCCATTGCCCTGCCTCATTCACAGAATTTTACAGAGGGCCCAACGTCATCTTCCACTCATAACCCTCCTGCTTCTTCCGTCTTTTTCCTTACCACAGAAAATCTACTAAGGACAAAAAGATGAAGTTGTTGCGCAATGCCATCTCATTAGTAGCTCTAAGAGCCCTCCATCTGTTGTTTTCAAGCAGTGTTATAGTATCACGGGAGCCTCTGATATGAAGATGAAATTGATGACGTAGTTTTCATATCATTTTTATTATGGCCCATTCTTTTCTAACTGTTTTCCATGTGCTCTAAATCATCACCATATGAGGCAACTGGATGAGTGCTGAGGTTCCTGCCCGGATCCTTTGCCACATGATCCTGCTTCTTTTCTTCCTAACATGGTTACTCCACTTGACTCTAGCCAACGTAGGGATGGACATTGGAAAAGCTTCAGAATGACGGGACGGGAGCAAGCGCTTGATCCACGGCCGCCACCACGAAGAAGCTGCCGAGGGCCCCCAGGAAAATACAGACGACGAGGAGCCTTATGACAAAGGTGAAAGAAGAAAGTGCAAAAGCTGGGTTGCAGTTAAACCTCAAAAAAAAAAAAAAGATTATGGCAACCAGCTTGATTGATAACTGGCAAATAGAGGGAGAAAACGTGGAGGCAGTGACAGACTTTGTATTTCTGGGCGCAAAGATTACTGCAGTCGCTGACTGCAGACAGGAAATCAGAAGACGTTTACTTCTTGGGAGGAGAGCAATGACAAATCTTGATAAAATAGTTAAGAGCAGAGACACCACACTGACAACAAAGGTCCGCATAGTTAAAGCAATGGTATTCCCCGTAGTAACCTATGGCTGCGAGAGCTGGACCATAAGGAAAGCTGAGCGAAGGAAGATAGATGCTTTTGAACTGTGGTGTTGGAGGAAAATTCTGAGAGTGCCTTGGACTGCAAGAAGATCAAACCAGTCCATACTCTAGGAAATAAAGCCAGACGGCTCACTTGAGGGAATGGTATTAAAGGCAAAACTGAAGTACTTTGGCTACATAATGAGAAGACAGGATACCCTGGAGAAGAGGCTGATGCTAGGGAAAGTGGAAGGCAAAAGGAAGAGGGGCCGACCAAGGGCAAGATGGATGGATGATATTCTGGAGGTGACAGACTTGACCTTGGGGGAGCTGGGGGGTGGCGACAGCTGACAGAAAGCTCTGGCGTGGGCTGGTCCATGAAGTCACAAAGAGTCGAAAATGACTGAACGAATAAACAACAAATAAATGTTTTAAATAAATAAATTAAATAAATAAAAATCATATATTACTGAAAATAAGGTTAAGTCTTTATTAGGTAAAATTGTGTATAAAAATGCATGTGTTAGGAGAAATGTTCTGCAAAATGTGTATGAATTTTCATGCATTCCCCCCCCCTCAAAGTTCAGGATGAACTGAATTTAAAATTGGAAAAATGAAAATCTGAGAACACTTGGAGCTGACAGATTTGCTCATCCCTACATGTAGGGTACTCACCATTTAAACCAGGAGTAGATTGTGCCCTGATACTAGCCTTGTCGTGTCTTCCCAGATCTTTATATTGGGTGGGGTCATCTCCAAAGGATATGCAAGAGCTACAGATGCCACCAATGATTTCTTTATTTCTGTAGAGGAGCACCAAGATGGTCCAGGAAGGTGCCGGAAAGGTTTTCTGGGCCCCTCTGCTGCCAAACTTCTGTCTGGTTATTTCAACTTGGTACATCTCAATTTGGTTTAGTAAGAAATGAGCCAACTGTCCCCTCAACATTTTTTTTAAAAAAATCCCTCAGAATTCTGACAGACTTTTTGCCTGAGCAGAATCCCTCTAAATTCACCTTGTATTTTACATTAGGTAAAATTCAGTAGTGATCTAGATATATATGAAAACCCTTTGCCAAATATTTTGCATAAATAGAGCCATCATATACTGATATAATTCTACATCAATGATGGGCAAGATGCAGTTCATGCACCATGTGTAGCTCCTGCCACCCCACCAAGAGTCCTTTCTTAAGCTTGCAAGTAAGCTAAATGTGACACTTTGGGCACTCCTTAGCAGCTCTGTGTGTGTGTGTGTGTGTGTGTGTGTGTGTGTGTGTGTGTGTGTGTGTGTGTGTGTATATACCGTATTTCTTCGATTCTAAGACACACTTTTTTCCCCATATAAACATCTCTAAAAACGGGGTGCATCTTAGAATCACAGGTGCAAATATTATTCTTAGAATCAAAGCTTTTTTTCTGTTGGTGGTACTGAAATTAGTGTGCGTCTTGCAATCGATGGCGTCTTACATTTCGGTTGCCCCACAAAGTGTAAATGGGTGGTAAAATGGACACTAGCTCTCCCAAAGTTGCCCACTCCTGTTCTACCTAGACAAGAAAGTAGGAGAGATCAAAGCAGTCGCATACTAAGATCACCACTGAGTAGTAACTAAATTGAAACATTTATGGATTATGATGTCACAGCTACTATTTTTCATGTACTTAACTTTCAACAAAAAGAAATATCCTTTTATTATTTCACTAAATGATCGATTTACAGATGTTACAATGTTTTTTAATGGGAGGAAATGAATATAAACGTTCTCTGAATGACTCCATTAAATAATCTTTTTCTCCTTTACCTGACTTTGGAGGGGGGAAGCACATGATTAAGGTAACCAATTACACAGATAGCTAATACTGAGCCATTTGCTTGGGAAAAAAAATAGCAACTGTACAAAATGTCCTCACAAAAAGCAATGAAGATAAGTCTTCTTTGAGAAAGAAGTGTGAGAGGGAGAACAGATGTTCTTGTACAACACACGTTGTCAATTATTCAAGAAAGGCTGAGGCCTAGTCTACACCAAGCAGGATTTGAAAGCTGTATATAAAAGGCAGGAGCCACACTACTGCTTTATAGCAGTATTAAGTGCACTGACGACTATTGGGATCCATTGACACATACCGCTTTCATACCTCTATATCCTACTTGGTGTGGCTCCTGCCTTTTATATACCACTTTCATAGTGCAATATGCTGCTTGGTGTAGATTAGGCCTGAGAGACAGTGGATTTAGGCAGGGCTAGTCATAGATGTCTTAGTGCCTGAGGTAAAAAATCCAAATTGGATTTCTTTTTCCACTAATTAACATCCCATCCCTGAATGGCATTCCAAATGGAGCACCTGAGATACCCCTTTCACCTTACCTCATGATACGTCTGCTCTGGACACACTAATAATTAAATAAAGAAATGGAGGACTGCCATATCTGTTAATGTCTCTCTTCAGAAGCTTCTGCACCTTTAAACATTGATAGTGTTTACATAAAATATATAACTTCCCTAAGGAGAGCTCCATTACAGAGTTGCTATTGAGAATTCTCAAATGGACATTAGTTTTAAGATCTGTTTGTACAGATATTTCTTAAGTTAGTTCAAATGAACAACAACTTGATAGGTATTTATTTATATCTACTCAAAAACACACTGAATAGCTTTGTATTAGGCTTAGTACAATAAATTGTTGAAGGGAAATATTTTGACCACCACTTGAAAATGTGAAGCCAGTCAAAATATTCAAAGTATTCACTAAGGGCCTGAATTTAAGTATTATTTTTTTAAAAAAATGATTGAATCTTTGTAAACACAAATAGGTGTGATCTAGGATGTGTGAGGAACCGGCACAGTGCCTAAGAATGTAAGTCACAAAATTTCAAATTGCAATGTGGTTCAAATTTCACCTCAGCTGTGAACTTACCTTAGGTAAGCCATTTTCAGCCTCCCATCTAAAAGATGGATGCAAAAATACTGACCTACTTTATAGAGTTGTTGCAATATACGAAGTGCACAGAAATATGTTAAATATTGTCAGATGAACCAATCAGAATGCAGCATCTAATAGCATCTTCCTATTGCTTCAAGAATAAGCGTATTTATTTATTTATTTATTTATTTATATTTATATACCGCCACACAGCCGAAGCTCTCTGGGTGGTTTACAAAAGTTAAAAACAGTGAACATTAAAAAGTATACAAAATTTAAAACCATCAAAAGCATAAAAACAACAGTATCCATTTAAAAACAGTTCTGGGGTCTGTTAAAAACAAACAAACTCGGTATATGTTGTTAAATGCTGTTAAATGCCTGGGAGAAGAGAAAAGTCTTGACCTGGCGCCGAGAAGATAACAATGTTATCAGTATTCCTACTGCTTCAAGAATAATCTAATGAAGTTAATATCAGTGCTATGTTAAAGTTACTTGCTAATGTAACTTCAAAAATGAACCAAAAAAATGAGACATTCCACAAGCTATCTAAAAAAAAAAATGCAGGCAAAAGAGAATGGTGAAGCTGCAGGCAAAATGAAATCACTGAGGAGAAAATAGAAGTTTAATTAACAGTATAATTGGGTCTGAAATTCCGTCCAGTCCTTCATTAAAAGGTCATTTCAGACTCCTAGCAAAAGAAATGTGTTATTATTCTTACACACTGGTGTGTACCAAGGGCAGGTCTAAAAGACTGCCCAGGAAGAAATGCAAGAAAATGAAACAATGTAGGTTTGACTAGCTTATTGTGTGTTATTTTCTGCTATTCTTGGATGGGGGGGGGGGCAAGATTTACAACTCAAATTGTCAATATTGGTATATGTATTATGATTTTGCTTTTATCCAGCACAAGGTCTTCTTTTTTCCACCTGAAGTGAAAAAATAGATTTATTAGATTTGCAAAGGGTTGTGGGGGACTGAACATAATAAAGATCTCAAAGCTCTGAAGTTAGGAAGCTCACAGAGGTAGACAAAATAGCTTGGCTTATTTCTAACCCAATGTGATGCATCCAAGAGAGGTGGGGCTTGGTCATCATCACTACTTTGTCATATGGAGTTAGTGCTTGGTAGACACTTGCTTTTTTATACCCATAACTAGCAGAAGGACCCAGTTTCACAGAAGCCTTCAAGCAAACTTAGCTCTCACAGTTGGACATGTTGCACCCAGCCTGACTGAGTGAAGGCACATAGAATCCTAGAATAGCAGAGTTGGAATGGACCTACAAGGCCATCTGCTGACACCCTCGGCCCCACCCACTACTGGAATGCAGCCCTCAGGAGCTTCCCTGAAATTGAAATCAGCCCTGGGGCTGAAAGAAGTCCCCCACCCCTGCCCTAAAGTGACACATGCCAGAGGAAGATCAGCACTGGTGGGCAAGCTGACGTTTTAGGAAAGCTTGTCCATCATTGCGGACCTTCTCATTCAGGAATCCCAGAATTTCCCAGGAACACTTCAAAAAAATTGGTTGGCAACAAATAAATACCATAGATAAATATGAAAAATATAAATTGCTGCTAGAGTTGTGTTCTTCACAATTCTATTTTACAGGATCCAATGTGGACCAGTGTCAGCGAAATGATATATGGCGTGGTGGCTCTTGGTCTGCTCCAGTATAATTCCTGATACAATATCTCCATGATCTTCCTTATCTTAGCAGTTGCAACTTGTTTTGGTTGGCCTTTGTTGAGCATGAAAGTAAATCCCAAGCCAGGCCTATCTGCCATTCATGGGAACCACAGCTAGTGTTCTGAAAACCTCATTAATGTTTATTAAATTGTATTGTCTGAGCTGAACTAAATGGCACTCACTGACTTCCTATAAATAGTACAACAGCTAATTCTTATCCTAGAGAGGGTACTTGCTGATTGGCAAATGATAAATATCTCATTTCCAAGTTCTTTGGAGTACTTGAGCTGGCAAAAACAATGATTATTTGATTAGTTTCTTCTTGGCAGATAATAAGTCCAGAATTTATTTACATGCTTAGCTTTGATTGCCCATTACAGGTTAGGACATAAAAGTCGTTGCGCTAATCATTGTTGTATTTCCTACTAAATCTTTAAAGGCCTACTCGTCTCATGTACACTGCCCCAAATGATTATATTTTTGCATTGGTTTATTCCAATAAAAATTAATAGCCATCTAATGCAAATCATTTCCAATTGATAGCTTGATTTTCCTATTCTCCTCCAGGGAAAAAACATCTTAGGCTGAAATGCTCGGAATGTGAGTGTTCAGTATACATGTGCAGCATCAACCTAAGCATATTTGTTGAGAAGTAGATCCGACTGAGCTCAGTAGGTCTCACTTCCTTCTAAGTGTGTTTGATTGTATATTTAGGCTGCAATCCTATGCATGCACTTAACCTAGGAGTTAGTTAATCAAACACAATTAAATGTAAACATGCACAGGATTGTACCTTTAATGATAGTTGGGGATGTCATTGATGCCCTGGTCAGGAGGTAGAAATATTTTATTACCTTTCTCCAGGGAGCTCAAGGCAGAATACAAGTTTCTTTCCCCCCCTCCCCACCTCCTATCTTCTTCTAGACTTACAACAACCTCTATGAGGTAGGTTACACTGGAATAAGGTGCATGGCTGTAGTTACCTTCATGACTTGAGCAGGGATTTGAACCTGGGCCTCCCCAATTCTAGTCTGACATTCTAATACTGTAACACATTGCCTCGCCAAATAAGCAGACGTGACCCAAGACATGCTGGTGTGCTAGGTGGAAATTTCAACTAACATCATGGTAATAGTTTCATAATAAATTTAAAAGGTGGGACTTGCAGCAAAATGCTCATGGTCAGCGTCCTTGTGAGCCAGCTATGCCCTCCTCCATAATACTCCATTCCATTCCCCCTCCCACACAGTTTTGCATCTCTTCCCACACCAACAGCTAGTCATCATTCCACAACCACTGAGCATGCTCAGTCCTCTTTGGGTTGTTTTAGATCCTCCCTCTTAGGGTATCAGGCCTGCTGATACCTCCCTCCTATGCGTGCATGGTACTGTCTGGGCTACATATGGATCCACACTCACCTCTGATCTTTGGAGACAGAGGGAATGATTATGCACAATTTGCTGTCCTTTCATAGTATCTCACCGTCTGCCACATGAGGGTGGGCTGCCTCATGCTATCTAATGGTAAAGAGCCCAGTGTAAATTATCCATGATAGTGGTATTCTGGAGCAAAATACTAATCACAATAGGGGGTTCCTCAGACAATCATTTCACTGCATCTTTCCCTGAATATCAGAAGCCAATACCTGCCCTATGCAGGCATTCAGCCAGCTCACACGAGGGCTAAATGTGGGAAGGGGATGTGGGTGTACTTGCAAGCCCTGCCCCCAAAGTCCCTATCCCTGATCTTCCTATATTGAGGAAGACAACCTGAAGGGGGCTTTTATTCACATTCACTTGAATGTGAGAATTTGCCTCCACAAAATCAGGAACTCTGATAGCTTCTTCAAGATAGAATTCAGACAATAGGCTGAAAGAGGTTCAACGCCCATGCTCTATTTGAAGGTGTCCTCTATTTGAAGGACTTTCCTGTCCAATTCCCATTTATTTATTACTTATTTATTTAGAATATTTATATACTGCTCCCCATTGAAAAATTTCGGAGCGGTGTACAAGGTAAAATGAAAAATAAAAACAGAATAAAACAGTTAAAACAAAATTTAAAAAGAAGCAAAAAAACAGAAATCCAAGGCTGCATGTTAAAGAAAGGCTTCTTGGAATAAAGATGTTTTCAGGAGGCGCCGAAAGGAGTACAAGGTTGGAGCCTGTCTGACCTCCAGAGGCAGGGAATTCCACAGCACCAGGGGCAGGCCCTCAGATGACCTCAGTGACTGGGCAGGTTGGTAAGGGAGAAGCATTGTTTAATGATAATAAACCAGAAGAATTGCTCTCCATCAATACTTACCTCCTGCATATCAGGCAGGCACACAGGTTCCCTTTTCATAGTCTTCCATGTTGTATTTCTATTTACATTATAAATTATTATTATAATTATTTTTCAATTTGCATCCAAACATATAAATGAGCATGTGCACATTTTACGCAAATCACTGTCCTCTTTTGTCCTTTTTTTGGTGATTCGTAAGTCGCCACTCTAACCATTTCTCCCAATTTAAATCCCTCCACGAAGTTGCTGTCTCTAATGTTGGTAGAGGGTGGATCACTCATTAATTACCCCACATAATTTTATATGTAAAGCTGCCCCACTTCTGGTGAACTCTGAATTTTAAAACCCAGTTCATACAGAAACATCCTCATAGGGCGAAGGGAATAATGGGAAATCCAGTTACAGATCTCCCAGCATCTCTTCTAGTTTGGCCCTGGGAGGAGCTTGGATGGCAAAGTTTACAATCTAGAAAAAGGATATGTAATACAAACAGTACACCAAATTTCATATTTCTTAAAATTGCTCCACCTACATTTTACAAGTATTAAAGTTACCTTTTTAGTTCTTATTGCTAAAGGAAAAATATTGTAGAATGATTTCAGAATGTCCAATCAGACTATATGGCTGCTATCATATCCATATTTGTCTGAATGTAATCCCCACTGAACACATTGAGACTTATTTCCAAGTAAGCATGCATAAGATTAGGCTGTACATGAAGGCGAAGGAGACAGCTGAATGACAGACACCAAAAATGTGCCTCTGCACGGCCCTGCTAGCCAAAGTTAGTTCAGTAATGGCTAGGGTGACCATATTTGGGAAACCAAAAAAGAGGACACCTAGTGTGTGTGTGGGGGGGGAAAGCAGCTTTCTGAGTCCTGCAGAAAGTACGTTATTCCCCCGCCACTTTAAAGAACCCGATTGGAGTGGAGGAGGGGAAAGGATTTCATTCTGCACCACCACCATCCACTCCAATTGGGGCCTTTTCTATAATGTCCACGAATGACCCACTTTCCCCTTTAAAACCTCAACTGGAGCTCGGGGTGGGGGAATGATGTGCCTCAAGAAAGCATGTCATTCACTCCTGCCATGCTAATGGCAGCCTTAAAGGGGAAGGTGTGTCATTCCAGGACATTATTGAAAATTATAGAAAATCCCCCCTGACACCATGGAAAGAACAAAAACCAGGACAAATCCGGGGAAATCTTGACAGTTGGTCACCCTAGTAATGGCCCAGTCACAAAGATTTAGACATAAACCACATGTTATAACTGTAGGCTTTGAAGTTGAGCTGGCAGGATATCAATTTAAAAAACAATGAACGTGTGTGTGTGTGTGTGTGTGTGTGTGTGTGTGTGTGTGTGTGTGTGTGTGCTGGAATGTGTTTTGCCAGTGAATGGAGTCATTAGGAGGTCTAAATTTAGAATAATACTAATTCCCATATAAACAACTTGCTTAAAGTCAGAAAAATAACTTGGAGAAATCCCTTAGCGAAGCAAATGTAGTGCCTTCCTGAAACATTGTTTTAGATGTAGGTGGTAGCTAAGATTAGAAAACAGATTTTTTTTACAAACAATTGAGGATAAGATGAACCCCTGAGTTACCAAGTTGGAAAAACAATTAAGTAAGTATAGCATTTCTCTTTTTTGTTGGGAGTTCAACAAAGGAAGCCATTAGAAGAGGTGGGGAATGTTCTAATAAGAGCACCCAATTATCCATACACGTTTGAGTACCCCTGATCCATGGCCTATGTCCCTAGAGGACTGCTACCATTGAACTTAGCATGCACCAACAAAAATATTCATAGGCCTGTGCTAAATTTCCTTTGCTTTTTTGGCACTCACCATAGCATTATGGCATTCTCCCAAACCTTTAGCTTTGTCTTGTTTTGAGTAAAATCCACAGAAGTAGGCATCAGACCATCCTGCCAAAAGATACTTATTTCTGTTCTCTCTCCCTTTAATATCCAAAAATTGCACAATGCATTCTGGGATAACTTCCAGAAATCTGTACATGTGCTGGGCATGAGAAGGAAGGCATTCTTTGAGAGAATATCACCAGGCCTTCCTGACATGATTTGGATTGTCCTAGTTGCTTTTGAAACATCTTTCTGTTAAACTTACTGGTGTATTTGCTCTACGAAAGGAACTTAAATTGGGAGGAGGCAGGAGAATATAGCTTTAAAACATACAATGCTCAAAGAGAGAAAGGGGTCAGTCTCCACCGTGCTCGGGTCCAGCTCCAGCTGAGAGCCCCCTGCCATCTGCTACCAACTGTCGCTGCTGGGGCCATCAGAGGGAAAGGAACTGGTAGTCAGGCATCCCTCCATTGTGCCTTGATCTGTATGAGGCTACTAGAGGGAGGGGGAAAGGAAGCAGCTGCTGAACTTTGCAACAGAGGCCATTGCTAGATGAGGGTTTAGCCCGGGCTGAAACCCGGGCTCACCCCTGTGCATGCAGATGATGCACAGGGGATCCCAGGGTCAGGCCGGGCTAAACCCTCCCTTGACCCGGGATAACTGGATCCACTTGTGGCCCGGTTTTTCCGTAGCCCCGGGCTCTAGCTGGTTCTGCGGCTTTTCCCGGCTACACGGCTTACTCACGAGTAGCCGGGAGAATCCGTGCTGTGCCCATCGGGCCAGGGGTGAGGGAATCGCGGGGGGGGGGAGAGATGGGGGCCGGGGGGGGAGAGCGGACCTGGCAGGAGAGATGGGGGTGAGAGCGGAGCCAGGGTGGGGAGATCACGGCCAGGGTGGTGGTGGAGGGGGCATCGGACATGGCGAGCAGACGAGCGAGCGAGTGGGCGAGCAAGGGGGCGAGCAAGCGGGCGAGTAATGGGGCCAGTGAGCGGGCGAGCGGGGGGCGAGCAGGGGGGTATCAGACATTGTGGGGGAGAATTGGGGGCAGGGGGAAATGGGGAACCCTTTATTTTTTAAAAAAGCAACTTACCTTTTCGTTGGTGCGCTCCTGCGCACATGGCCCCTTTAACTTTTTTTTAAAAATGGAGGACGCGACGGGGCTTTCCTTTCCCCATCACGTCTGATGTGTGCCTTCTAGCGCAGGCTGGCTGTTCCTCCCACACGGATTCTGAGGTAGGTCTAGCAAGGCCCGGAGAATCTATTGCCTAAATTTGTTTTTTTTTTCCCTCCTCCCTCCCAATCCCCTTTCCTTTTGTGTCAGGTTTTTTTTTAAAAAAAAATTGTAAGCCTGTGGGCAGGGACAGTCTTAAGAAATATTTTTGTAAGCTGCCTTGAGAGACTTTTGGGGTAAAGGGCAGGATAAAAAGTGCTATAATAAATAATAAATAAATAAAACCATTTTCTTATATGAGGACAATGAGATCAGTTATGATAATCAGAACTATGATTAAAGGCTTCCAGTGGGGGGGGGGGGTTAGGGCATCCGCAACATCCTTGTGCCCAACTTTCCCGGATCTGGATCCAAATCTGGAGAGGGTTGGGTCAGGCCTGATTCAGTCCGATCTGGAAACTTTGAATCAGTCTTTGAAGGGCGTTGGGGGTGGGGGGTGTCCGTGCATAGCCCTATTTTATATTACCTCCGGTATTACCTTTCAATACCAGCTGCTGAGGAACACAAGCAGGAAGGTGCTATTATATGCATGTCCAACTTGTGGGCTTCTCAAAGCCATCTGGTTGGCCACTGTGGGAAAAGAATGCCGGACTCGATGGGCCTTTGGTCTGATCCAGCAGAACGTTTGTTTTAGTCTTACGTTCTCTATGTTAATTTTACTTCCAGCTAATTACAGAAAAGCAATACCTCAGTGTCACTAAAAGTCTCTAGTATGGAATCAACTAAAATCTGTGTGATGGAAATGACAGTCATTTGACAGGATTATCTTTATCTAAAAGCAAAAATACGATCAGTTTAAAAAAGTCTCTAAATATAGAATATACTGTGGAAGCTTTTGTTGATTTTTTAAATTTATTTATAGTAAATGTGGGATGTGCAAAATCTGGAATGCGAGTGAATCTTGGCTCATCCATGCCATCTACGTATACAGAACTCTGGCTGGATTGGTAAGTGGGAGAAAAGAATCCGAGATTCAATGACATGACTGAGTCAACCATCAGCCAGAGCTTTTTTTTTAAAGTGGTATTGAACATGAGGAACTTCAGAAATGACTGAAAAGGAATGTCAGTATTAGAAGTTACATGATTTTTAATGCACTCCCAAAGTCATTTGAAGAATGTTCAGGTTCAAGGGTATATCCTCAGAGAACATATCTAGCCACAGCCTTTATGGCAGGCCTGCACAACCTTTAACCCATGAGGGTGAATACTCAAGCCATCATGTATTGTGGCCTGCCCCGTGAATGTCAGCGTGCCCATTTTGGCTGTCCAAGGCAGATAGCAAAATGATGGGGTTTCTCAAGAACTTGGTAGACTACCATACATGGCTAGTGGACTGCTTTTGGCTTGCTGAGTCCACAAGCCAAACACATCTCAAAACTGCACCACAAATCTACCTAGCAGGGGTAACCTGATGTATCTCTGCATCTGCTTGTTATCTACTCTGACCCACCTTACAGGATTGATCCAAGGATTACTGGGAAGTGCTTTGAAGACTGTGTTGTATTAATGCTATGTACTATTATTATGTGTTTAAACATATTGCTAGGGAAATCCCCACCAAATTGTCTGGCCTCAGAATACCAGCAGGGCCCATCACTGACATGCCCTGGCACTCCAACATGATGGGTGGTGGGCAGCTGAGTCAGGGACCGCCTTTTCAGTTTCTTACAGTGCCCACAACACATTATTGCTCTTAATAGATGGGTGCCATTTTAATTTCCCACAATGCCCCAGAGTGACTCTATATGATTGAAGGAAATGAAGAGAGGCATTTCATAAAATGGCCTCCTGCTGCTACTGCCACCGAATAAACCCAGGGCACAAGAAGGCACTTTGCTGAGGCTCCCCTCAAACCTGAAGCCAGCCGTGTATGAGAGTATGTATTTGAAAATATGGCTATAAAGTCACCCAAATGTGGCTGAAGCAGAGTGGGTGGGCAAGTGCTGTCCACAGGATCCCTTCTTAGGCCATGGCTAGACCAGGCCTATATCCCGGGATCGTCCTGGGATCATCCCTGTGCATCCAAATGACACACGGGATCCCGGGAGCAGGCAGGGACGACCCCTCCATTTACCTGGGATAATCGTTAGGTCTAGCTAAGGCCTTAGCTGGCTTGTCTTTACCTTGAATCTGCTTCCTCCCTCTTTCTTTGGGCTGATACAACTTCACACTATTTCATCTTCACACTTAACTCTGGTCTGGCCCTGTTTCACTTTACTGATGGAAAAAAGTTGTGCCATTGTGACATCACCAGCCATGACACCAATCCCCTGTGTTTTCAAGCATAGACACACACCCGTTTTGAGTTGAGGACAGGGATTGGTACAATGCCTGCTGATGTCACAAAGGCTGTGATTTTCCCCCAAAGAGGGGAAACCAACCCTGTTTCCCTAAAGAGATCTTAAAGCAAGGGTGGGCAAATTGTGGCCCTCCGCATGTTGCTGGACTGAAAATCCCATCATGCCTCACTATTGGCTATGCTGGCTAGGCCTGATGGGAATTGCAGGCCAACAACTTCTGGTGGGCCATAACTTGCTCACTTCCTGTCCTAGAGGAAAGAAAGATTTTTTTTTGGGGGGGGGGGCTTTCCCACAGATGAAAGATTGCACATTTCTCAAACTCATTCTTCCTTTCCTTCTTGGGTTCAGAGTGGTAGCCTTTTGTTTTTGCCAGTGAAGCAGTTCAAGAAAAAGCTGGCCAGACTTTCTGGGGGATTTGCAAGACATTTTGATAGTTCCTGAGGTTCAAGCTCAGGCAGCTCCAAGAAACTAGGAATATTCGAGATATCCACAGCAGAATCAAATGAGTGTGGATTTCTAAGAATCCAAGCAATGGATTCTGCAGCAGAATGGCTTTTCCTGAGTCACATGGATTCCATGGACTTGCAAAAAGTATTTTGTTTTTACTTTGGGGGATTTTATGCAAATTTAGTTGTACAAAAACACAATTTTTTTTTTTAACAAAACTGGCCCAAAATGTGTATTCCCCCATAGGCTAAAGCAGGAAAATGCACATAGTGGTTTCTTTTTTTTGGGGGGGGGGGCGTATTTTCACATGTGCTAATTTGTACAAATTTGGGAAATTGGAAAAAAACGTATTCCATCAATGAACAGATGATCGAACTAAAGACACCAGACAATCCACAAAATGTAGACAGAACGGATTTTACAAAATCTGTACATCCCTAAATAAAACACATTTCAAAGTGGCAGGATTGGAAGAAACCACTACTTGGGTGACCTTGGAAAGCAGCTCCAGTCAAGGTTTGTTTGTTTTGCATTCCCACTGCATGGATGAATGCAAATAAGATGAAAATTGTAGACCATAACATTTCCCTGTTCAAAGTGGTCCAGAGGAAGCATCTATGAAGAAAGGCCCCCAAGCAGAGGGTGTGTTATTAAGCTGAGAAGAAATGTGAAAAGGTTGAGAGGAAATGCAAAAACCTCTACCTCTCGTATACATGTTTTAAGCCAGTTAGCTAAATGATTTCGCTTAGCTTCATTAGGATGTGCTTCAGGGGATCGTGCTAGTAATAAGTAAATAAATACTCATAGTACCAACAATAATTGTGCTGGCTCAAGACGAGCTCTCTGTTCCTGGTAACATAACACAAAACCTGTGCAACAGCAATTCATTTGCAGAAGATGAGAGCCATCTAATCTGCAAGAATAACAACTGCATATGCCAATTAAGACCCAAAGCCATCTGGTCTTTCAGTGCTACTTGCTGTCTCTCCATTTGGTGTGATAAATTAAAAGCTGTTTTATATGTGCATGCTAAGGCCAAACATATTTTCTTCCAAACATAGCTGCTGTCATAGCTGCTCCTTAGGTCAGAGTGGAATTTCTGATCAGCTTTGTTTTAGCAACTAGTCCAAACCTCCCTCTGGGCTGCTATCGCTTATTCCAGAAAGTTGAAAACTGAAGGGTCTTTCAAGATGAAGGCCTTGAGGGAACTAGTTATGGAGTGAGAGGGAAAGAAAAATAGAGAGAGTGCAAGGGAGTAAAAGATTCAGTAGGTCCCAGTGTTGTCATCATCCTTTTCCATCTCCCTTCAGAACTGGGGTGGATATTTGTTAGTTTATAGAGGACAGCCCTATGTCTGGTTTAAAGCTAAAGAACCATAACAAGAGAGTGCAGGGGCCTTGAAGATGACCATCAAGCGTTAACACCTGGCCGGCAGACTGAACAGACACACAGGTCACATCTTCACAATCTTCCCAAAATGATGTGTTGTATTTCTATTAAAACTACAGTCATTATTTCTAAATTTGCATCTGTACATATAAATTGGCATATGGAAATGTTATGCTGTCCTTTGACCTCCTTTGGGGGAGGGGATGCATGTGACTATAGTATTCAACCAAGTCCCTTTTGTTTTCAACGGCCCTGTTCATAAGACACCTTAAACCACAGTGGTTAAGGCTTTAACCAAGGTGGTTAAGGCTTTTTTGTTAACAAAAAAGCCCTAACCACAGTGGTCTAAGATGTCTTCTGAACAGAACCATTGACTCTGTTCAGATGATATGCTAAGCTACAGTGATTAAGCATTTTGAGCTAAACATTATGGTGTAGCATGTCATGTGAACATGACTTAGCGTGTCATGTGAACCATTCCTAATCATAACCATGGTTTAAACACACTAACCATTTGCCGCAAAAGAGTTAGTGGCCTAACCATGGCTTAGTGTGTTGTCTGAACAGGCCCAGTGTCTACTCTAAATAAGACTAACCTTGGATACAACCTTGGATAAGCTTCAGGCTGCAATCCTATACCCATTTACACGACAATAAGCCCATTGAACATACCTTTGAGTAGACATACAGAGGATTGTGTTGCTCGGGGACCCTTATATTAGAACCATGTAAAGTCAGCATTTTTATCCCTATATTGCAGATGCAGTTAAGGAACAAGTGGCTTGCTTAAGGCCACCTAAACCATTCATAGCTGAGATCTGAACAGGCGACTTCTCAGCTTACAACTCACAGCCACTACACTATATTATTGACATTAAATTTCTAAATGAAATGTGTCACTCTGTCCCACATTTCTTTCACATAAATATTTCTTTTTTTAACATGCACACACTCTGAAGTTGCTCCTATAAAGACTATGGTATGGCATACATATTAGGGATGTGCTCCGCTCCGATTAGGAGCGTAGAAGCAGTAGCGGATTGGCCTGCTCCGCCTTACCCAGAGGCGGAGTAGGAGCGGACCGCGGACCCCCTAGAAGCAAGGCGAAGAGAAGCGGCCATTTTTCGGAGCTCCGAGTTCAGGCGGAGCGCTCCGGTCGCCATCTTGAAAACATTTCGCCATAGGATTGCATTGCGGCAAATAATCGCGCATAACTACGTTGTTTTTGAAGCTATCATTCTGAAAATTCTTGTGCACAGAGAGTCGTGGATGGGGGTCATTTTGAGACCACTCTCACCTCTCTGCGTTGTCTGGGTCGCGGGCTATATTTTTGTGAAAATCGGGTCAACCGCGCGGCTCAAACTGCGTTTTCGGCTTTTCGCCCATAGGATTGCATTGAGGGAAAGAATCGGGGATAACTGGGGGGGGGGTTAAGCTATCGTTCTGAAAATTCTTGTGCACAGAGAGTCGTGGATGGGGGTCATTTTGAGACCACTCTCACCTCTCTGCGTTGTCTGGGTCGCGGGCTATATTTTTGTGAAAATCGGGTCAATCGCGCGGCTCAAACTGCGTTTTCGGCTTTTCGCCCATAGGATTGCATTGAGGGAAAGAATCGGGGATAACTGGGGGGGGGGTTTAAGCTATCATTCTGAAAATTCTTGTGCACAGAGAGTCGTGGATGGGGGTCATTTTGAGACCACTCTCAACTTTCTGCATCGTACGGGTCGCGCGCTAGAAGTTTTTAAAAAATCGGCGGGAAAAATACCTTTTTCAAAGGGCTGAGGGGCAGAGTCAGCTCCCGGTCATGATGATCCCAAAGTTGGAGGAGGGCATAGGCAAAACAGGTAACTTGGGATTCTGGGAAACTTCTCTTTCTTCATCTGAACGGGCTTTTCCCCGTGTTTTTTAACACAGTAGCCCCACCAAATGCACAAACACAACCTGAAATCATATACTAAGCCAAGAATAAGAGATAGAAACACAGCACTGCTCCCCACCCTAACCTTGGTGAACAACTGAATCGATGTGGTGCAAGGGGATGAGCTCCCCTAGGGCATCTCATCGTGGACGTGCCCCCACTCTCTCCTGCACTGGAAGGCCATTAGAGCCTTCCAAAGAGAGTAAAACGGTGGAGCAATGCCTATCATGAGTTGAAGTGAATGGTCACTTTTCAGTGGTAGAGCAATGCCTGTTATGAGTTGAAGTGAGCGTTTTACTTCTTCTCAGAGCTGTTGGTGGCTGTCTTGAACTGGCAGCTACTTCCCCCTCCCCCGGGCACGTCCCCCATTGCTGGTAAAAGACAGATATAGCCTTTTTTAAAAAAATATTCTTGCTGTTTATTGAGCAACACTGCTGCTTTTAATTCCACCCCTCCTTTGTTTATTGATTGATTTATTCCATTTTATATGCATTACTGGCTTATCCTTGGCTCACTTCCTTATGCCCCCAGAAATGCCAGCTGCATGCCTGCCTGCCTTCCCTCCCTTCTCCCCTGCCCACCTCGCCGGGATGTTGTGTGTGGGGTGCCCGATTTTCAAAAATTCCCCAAAAATCAGGGGATGATGGGATTGCTTTGAAACTTGGCGTGCGTGTGTATATCCCCATGAGGTGTCATGGTGCCAAACATGAGGTTTCTAACTTGAACAGAAAAAAAGTTGTATAATTTTTTAGCTTTCAATGCAAGCCTATGGGGGGGGGGGGAAACGGAGCTCCGGATCCGGAGCTCCGAGCGGAGTGGAGCGGAAGTGGGCGGAGCGGGGGCAGGGCGGAGCGGCCCGATCCGGAAAATGGCGGATCTGCAAGTGAAGCGGAGCGGGGGGTCCGTGCACACCCCTAATACATATACCTAGAGAGAGATCCATAACTCTTGTTCAAAGCATTTCATTAAAAAAAAGGGGGGGGGAAGATGCTTCCTTGCAACTCTGACACATCACATTGCCCTTTTGTTCATTCTGTTTTCTTTGTTGACGTGCAGCTGTCTCTACAGTATTTGAATACAGCCCAAATTATGTAAGATGACGGAAATGTCAACATTTCAAATTTAAATCATGCCAAAAAAAGTACATTGGATAAGTTTTTATAAGTGTGTGTGTGTGTGTGAATAGTTGTCATTCCTCAGAGCATGCAATTTATTTGTGCAGCATTGTCTTCCCTGCTGTTTATTCCTCAATTTATTTTGATAAGGCAATCATAAAAGTTCTCCTCACACACTTCGTCACTGTGTTGGGATCTCTTTCATGATTATCACTCACAGTGCTGGCTCTAGGGTTTGAGGGCCCTTGGGTAAGACACCCTCAATGAACCCCCTCCCTCAGTGAGGCTACCTTCTCACTGCCATTTTCACCAGCTGCTCTTTCTCATCACTGCTACCACTTGCTTGCTTGACAGGCAGAGAGCCAGTGAGCAAGTTGGCAGGGGCATCGATTGCTCTTTATTCTCACCACCACCGTTGTTCAAGCCAGAGCAAGAGGCAGGTAAACAAGCAAGTTACAGCAGCGATGATGAGGAGCAACCCCACAGGGTCCTCGTCAGTGGGTTCCTGCAGAGGTGTGTGCCTTTGGCAGGTGGCCAACAATGCCTTCCCTTGATGCTGTACCTGATGAGTGATGGAAAACTTTGGGGCAAATGAGGTTTTCGGGGCATGTGAAATTCTTGCTAAAACAGCATCTCTCTATATAAAATGCTTAGGTATGTTTCCGTAAAGGCTTCAGCTGATACAGGTTGCTAAGCAACAGTAACGTGTAACGTCAGCTGATACAGGTTGCTAAACCCCTCGTCCGACTCCTCCGGGCTTTCCAAGGTAATCCTACCCCCTTTCTGCCTCTTTGCTCCCCCCCCCCTATGAAGGGGGCAGCGCCACGGTCCGGAGCATGAGCGAGGCACAGCTGGGCCCTTGGTGGCCGGGTGGGAGGCTGTTCGCCTGCTGCGAGCCCGGGCCCCGGCCTAATCTCATGAGAGCTGGACGGGCGGCTCAAGGCTGACAGGAACCCCGGGGAGAAGGGGACACCTGATCCCCCCTCCCTCCCTGTCCCCCAGGTCTGCCAGACGGCGCTGTATCGGCGGCCTCCAAGCAGCCCGCGCCCCCACGATGATATTTAATTAATAAACTTTAACATATGCTACAACGGCATATGTTATGCTGGGTACAGCTAGTAGTAGTAGTAGTAGTAGTAGTAGTAGTTGTTGTTGTTGTTATTATTATTATTATTATTATTATTATTATTATTATTATTTCCATTCATTTATTTTTCTGTCTCCAGCAATTATTATTAGCCCTACTTTGTTCATATGCCCAGGCAATGAGGTTATTCTCCCTATCTTACTGCACTCTGCTGTAGCACAGTGCTGGAAGGCAGGAAAGTACCAATGAAATGGCAGGTCAAGCTTCAGAGCCTGCCAACAAAACAGCAAATGTAATTGGGTTTGTTTGGGCTCACCAATAGATCTGCCTGTCTTCTCTTTTTTTTTCTTTGCTGCGGTGCATTTGTTAGGCTGAAGTAACTTCAAGGTAGAAGAAGGTGCAGAACTTCCTGCTGCCCCCAAGCAGAGCTTCTCCAGGGCTGGCCTAAAAGATTTTGCTGCCTAAGGCAGAGCGGTAAATGATCACCAAGTCAATGCACACATCATACCAATGGCTAGTCAAGATATTTTGGCACCTGAGGCAGAAAATCGTACAATAACTTCTCTCCCTTCCTTGACAATGAAAATACAAGACTAATAAACTAAAATAGCCAATGATTTGAGCCCAAAATCAACTGTCTTGGGTGGCTGCGTTACTCTGCCTAATGGTAGGGCCAGACCTGATCCATGTGGAGAATAATAGAATGATTGACAACTTTCATCTATAGCGAAATTCCACTGCAAATTTGGTGGTATCTGCTCAGGCAAAACATCCAAGTACTTTTGGTAAGATTAATGACATTTCTCAGGTGGAGACCATATGTCCTTACTACAAAAAACAAAAAACAGGTGATGCTGTTTTCTGTTTTCTGCCTCTCACCAGCAGTGGACATCTTGTTGGCAGTGTTGAGACAGCTCACGACTAGAGATGCCCTTGAATTTTACCTTAAACAATATGTAGAGGTACCTGTTCGAAAGAAACATTCCGGGATTTTCTAAAAACAGTTTAGATAAGATCGGCAGAGATTCACACGGGTGTTCTGCATATCTCTGCTGAGGAAATCTGGCACTCAGACTGAACTATTGTGGCATAATAATAATGAGAAACTTTGACAGAAAGCCCTTCATATGGAAAATTGGGGGGGGGTTTAAAGTTTTATATTTCTTAAGGGGCATCAAAAGATAAGATGCTGGTCTTGACTTGAAAAATCCTTCACAAAAATCCTCAGACATTTAGGGATTGGCTTCTCTCTTATTTTCTCACAGTATATAAGACAGGAGTGGGCAACCTTCCCCCCACCCATCTGGAGAGCCACATTCTCTCAAGGGTAATCTGTCAGGAGCCACATGTTGGTGATAGGAGGAGTTGAAGCCAGCAGTGGGCAGGGCCAGCTCAAATATGGATGGGCTGCTCCTTCTCTCTCTCTCCCACCTTCTTTTCTCTTCCTTTCCACTACCTCTTTCCCCCCTCCCTCTTCCTTCCGGCCCATTGGGGCAGAGGTCTGAACTGAAAGCATGCAGAAGGATTTTGAAATGAAAGCTAAAGGCTGCATGCCACCCAGGGTGACCACCCCTGATTTAAGAGAAATTCTCCTAATTCCAACATATGTGGACCATCAATACTATGGGGGTACCTGTCCCATAACCATCACACTATGTTATGCTATGGTCCCCAACTATTTTAGGCTGGTATGTGCAATTTTGAGGAAGTGTCATAGGTACTCTCACAAAATGACTGCTGTAGAGGACTTGCTCATTCACAAAATGTGTCATCCTGGGTGGCAACAGTCATAAAAGACCTATATCCTAGAAGGCAAACTGGTAAGGCTAAAATAAATATAACTTGCCCAAGAACCAAACTACAACAGGAACAATGCAATAGGAGGGTCACTAGCTCCTGAGCAGCTACCGAAAGACAGGGCCCAAGCAGCAACGTACCCCTCCCCCCACACATATTAGCCCATCCCATGACTTGTATTTATAACCAAACATGGTATTATGGTGTTTGTGTGTGTGTACTCTAGATATTTGCTCTTATTTCGGGCCAGTAAATTCTACCAGCAGTGGCTGCCAGTATCCCTGGGTTGGCCTCAATTTATCCCCTCATGGTAATGGAGTTGTAGCCTTGGCTGGGGCCCCCTGAATATATGGGATTGTCTTCACAGTACTGTGTTGGCACTGCATTCCCCCTAAACCCCACAGTTTCTAGTAGTAGTAGTAGTAGTAGTAGTAGTAGTAGTAGTATCCCGCCTTTTGCCCAATACTGGGCCTCAAGGCGGCCGTACAAAGTTTAAAACATACATTAAAAAGAAAAAAAGAAAAAAAAAACGTTTAAAATACACAACAAAATTCTAAGTCAATTAACATAGATGGAGGGACAGATTATTCTCCAAAGGCCTGCTGGAACAAAAAAGTTTTAGCCTGCTTCCGAAAGCCCATCAAAGAGGGAGCCAGCCTAGCTTCCCCGGGAAGAGAGTTCCAGAGCACCGGAGCAGCCACCGAGAAGGCCCTCTCCCATGTTCCCACCAAGCGCACCTGTGAAGATGGTGGGACTGAAAGAAGGGCTTCTCCAGAAGATCTCAAAGCATGGGCAGGCTCATAAGGGAGAATACTGTTTCAAAGATAGGTTTGTTGCAAATGAGGAATGCAGTATTATATAAAAATAAAACTTTTATTGCCTCAAACAAACATAGCTTCTAACTAACTTCTCTCCAGCCCTGACTGACTGCTGTGTCACCTCCTGATTGGGCGAGTATTCCTTCAATCAAAGTCTGTGTCCCTGACTTCCTCTTCCATCTAACTTCCTGTGTGTCTCACTTAGGGCCTTCCTAGACGAGGCCTTAGCGCGCATTCTGTCCCGGCTTCCCTGCTGTGCGTCCAGATGACGCACAGGGGAATCCGCAGACAGGCCGCGCTGAAGCCTCGTCTTACCCGCCATAAGCGAAGTCGCTTATGGTGCGCCTTTTCCCCAGCTCCGGCCTCAGGCCGGAGCTGGGGAAAGTGTGGAGAGTTCCGCGGCTTTTCGCGGCTCCTCGCTTACTCGCGAGGAGCCGCGAAAAGCCACGGACCTGGCACGATGCGCTGTGCCCATCGTGCCAGGAGGTGGGTGATCCGGGGGGGGGGGAGATGGCAGAGGGCGACGAAGGAGATGGTGGGGGGGCGGAGGGCGACGAAGGAGATGGTGGGGGGGCCGGAGGGCGACGAAGGAGATGGTGGGGGGGCGGAGGGCGACGAAGGAGATGGTGGGGGGGGGCGGAGGGCGACGAAGGAGATGGTGGGGGGGCGGAGGGCGACGAAGGAGATGGTGGGGGGGCGGAGGGCGACGAAGGAGATGGTGGGGGGGCGGAGGGCGACGAAGGAGATGGTGGGGGGGCGGATGGGGGGGATTAAATTAAAAAAAACTCATGGACGGGCGGCACGGGCATCGGGGACAGGGAAGACGAGCGGGGAAAGAGTGGGCAGGGAGGCATTGGGGATGGCAGGGGGGATCAGGAGCGGGGGGGGGTTATTTTTTTTTTAAAAAAGGCACTTACCTTGTCCGGCGGCTTCGGGCCCACATGGCCCCTTTAAAAAAAAAAAAACATGGCCGACGCTGCAGGGCTTCCGTCGTCCCTGCGGGTCGGCCGTCTAGGAGGCTGGGCGGCGCGCGTTAAACTCAGCACGCCGTAGCCCCGCCTCCCTGCCGGCTTATCCCGGCAGGTCTAGCAAAGCCCTTAGTTCTACCTATTGATACAAATACGGTCTTTCAAATAACCTGGACCCGAGCCATATAGGGCTTTCTAGGTCATAACCAGCACTTTGAATTGTGCCCAGAAACAGACTGGAAGCCAGTGGAGCTGTTTTAACAGGAGAGTTGTATGCTTACACTTACCCATGGCGGCATCAGGTAATCCCTATGCCAAGGAGGGAACACAAGGTTTCTGGCAGCCATCTAGGTACTGGAGCCGCCTGCCCTCTTCCTGGCTTCCAGCGACTAATCTCCTGTCGCCATCTCCAGGAATGCCCCCCAGTTCACTATGGAGCAAGGTCAGATGGTGGAAAAGCCAGAGTGACCTCACTCCCACCCAAAAAATCATGGCAAATCCCCAACTTTTTCACTGCACAGCTTTGCAGAAAAGCCCCACGGTGGCTGTGAATCTGCAGTTGTGTCATATAACAGACGCAGCGCAGATTCACAGCTACCATGGGGCTTTGAGTGTGTATAGACAGTCCCTATGAGCCCTGGGAAAGTGCACCCCCTTGCCCTCTCCCATGCTCTCCTCTGCCCAAGGCACCCACCTTACAAGGCAGAAGCTCCTTGTAAATGCCCAAGCACTGGAAGTGAGGCACAGCATTGTGGGAAAGTCTTGCCTTTGGCAGTGGAAGGGAGCCGCAGCATGTGGAAAAGTCTCGCTGGTGGGGAGTGCCTGAAAGCTGAGTGAGGCATTTCTGGTTTGCTTTTATTGTTGTTAAAAGAACTTTTAACAGCAGTAGCAGCCAGATCTATACCAAGCAGGTTATAATGCCATGAAACTGATTTGAAAATGGTATATGGAATGTGTGATGTGCCCCAACATTTGTCAATGCACTTCAATACCGTTATAAAGCAGTAGTGTAGATTGGAAGGGCAGTGAGGGGGAGAGAGAGAGAAAAAGAGAAAGAAAGAGAGAGAGAGAGAGAGAGAGAGAGAGAGAGAGAGAGAGAGAGAGAGAGAGAGAGAGAGAGATGTTCACACAATAGCATACTTTATCCTGAACACAATTCCAAAATCACTTTCTTCACGGCAGCTTTATTGAAATCAACACAGCTTCTTCAGAGAACGTGTTTTCTGGATTGCAGCTAGTGGTTCCATTCTAATAGAAGAATGCTGGTATGCCTTTATTGGAAGGAAGATTAGAATGGCAAGCAATAAATGGTGTTGGCTGCACTTTCTGAAATCATTGTCTTACAGTTCAGAGAAAATGTAATGCTGTTAAGGTAAGTCTGTTGAGAATTTCAGGCATTTGCTATTTCCATGCATAATAATATTGAGTCATTGAACAAAATGAAGGGTGATGAAGTGTTTAATTTTTGCTGCAGGCTGGTAAGAACCACATACACATTGGCAGGAGATTATCCCCACCCCCAAAAAACACATCTAGGGAAATATATTTTGCTTCATAGGACTACGCTAAATTCAGAGTTGAGTAATATTCCCCCGTTCAGGGCAATTCTGGAAATAGAGGAGTGTGTAAAGCCACACAGAACCCTTCTTGTGAAATGTTGCTAATCTTTTTTTAAAAAAAAACACCTTTGAGATTCTTGCAGTTCCTCATTTTCCCTACCTTAAATTAATTTCTGCATCATTTCTGATTTTTTTTAAAAAAACATCCACATGAAAATTGTTACACATTATCATGCGCCTTTCTCCTAATACACACATTTTTGTAGACACTTTTGCCTAACATACAGTTTTGCAAGCAATTGCCTCTAAAAGAATGCATGGTCTATATTATTTTCACAATATACATATCTCTGAGTGCCTGGTTCCCTAATATACCCATCTTTGTTTGCATTTGGGTTGGGGAACTGCTTTGCAATATTCAGAGAAGTCCAAATACTGAAGCATAACTTGATTTTGATTTGTGTATTGCTTCGGGAAGTGCAAGTTAAGTAGGGTGACCATATGAAAAGGAGGACAGGGCTCCTGTATCTTTAACAGTTGTATAGAAAAGGGGATTTCAGCAGGCGTCATTTGTATATATGGAGAACCTGGTGAAATTCCCTCTTCATCACAACAGTTAAAGCTGCAGGAGCTATACTAGAGTGAGCAGATTTAAAAGAGGGCAGGGCACCTGCAGCTTTAACTGTTGTGATGAAGAGGGAATTTCACCAGGTTCTCCATATATGCAAACGGCACCTGCTGAAATTCCCTTTTCAATACAACTGTTAAAGATACAGGAGCCCTGTCCTCCTTTTCATATGGTCACACTAAAGTTAAGCATGTTTCTCATTAAAAGCCCAACCACACTCATTTCTCCCCCATCCGTAGTTTGAGCTTGTAGAAGCAGCTGGTTGGTTCTTGCATGAGTTCCCTCTTACATTATACAGCTCATGCAAGCGGTCTCCATCTTTGTTTCTTTTCCTTTAAACCAGCAGCTGGCTGGCTGCTCATTAAAAATATATTTTAAGGATGCCCCTAGGAACATCACTACATGATGTGGTGTGGTGTTGTTCCCATGGATGCTGGATTGAAAAGAAGGTGGCTGCCCCCATACATTTAAGTAGCATACAGCCGGTGGCTGAGTGCAGTGGCTTGCCCTTGTTTCAAGTAAAACAAGGCACCTTGACAAAACTCAGTTCTGCCTCTCCCATCCATGCAAGTATTGTGACCTTTGTGGGAAGCCTGTGAAGGTTACAGAAATACTCCACTTCCCTTCACTGAAGGACAAAGGTCCAGTGAGGGTGGGAGGATGGGTTGGAAGCAGCCCTACATCCTGCTGAAATGGTTGAATATAATGTCTCACTTGCAAATACTGGAACAGTTGCATGAGGCAGTTTAATGATGAAAGCTAGCCTTCATGTAGCACAACCCTCCCCCATCTGGAACCCTCTAGATAGGTTGGACTGCAGCTCTAACACCCATGCTGGTTGGAAATGATGGGAGTTGCACTCCAACACATCTGGAGGGCACCAGGTCAGGCTGTTGTAGCATTTTAGAGTGGTCAGAGCACCCCACACATGTTATACCAGTAACTCTTACAACAATCTAGTCAGTATTATTATCCTTTTACTGCTAGGGCAACACAGAGGCTGATTGAACAGTGCCTTTTCTAAGGCCAGATTGTAAACTCAAAGCCAAGTAAGGTTGCCAACTTGAACTTTGATGAGCCATCTAGCTGCGCCTTTAATAACAACTGGATGGGTTGCAGACAGATGTGCAGACATTGGCAGATTAAATTCTCCCCCCCATGCTCTGAAAAGCTTGACCAGCTGATTTATGCACACTAATGCGCATCAGGCTGCAGTTAGAGACACAAGAGCATAGTAGGCCATTTTTCTTGCCAGTTGGCAACTCTGGGTTAGAGGCAAGATTTGAAATAGGAACTGACTGGTTCACAACTCAGTTTCAATCCTATACATGTTTAGGCAGAACAAAAAAACCTCCTCCTTTTTATGATGGGGCATCCTGGGAGTGGCAGGGCTTTTTCTGTCTAAACATGCCTAGGATTGCGCCCTTAGCCGTTCTGATAAACAAGCTCTCAAGCTCTCTCATCATAACACTGCAGCTATGAGAGAGACCTGCCTTTTGTGCAATGGTTAAAGGGACAGAGGTGCGGCCCCATCCTATTTTGAATTTGACAATCCGAGGTAGTCAAAATAAGGAAGCACAGTACACTGTGAAAAGGGGGTATTTTCTCAGGCATTCCATAGTGGGCAACAACACCAAATATGTTTAGGAAGATTAATGCACTGTTCACAGAGTTTGAAATGGGGCTAAGATGAGATAGGGTGCTTGCTCATATCTAATAGGGTGACCATATGAAAAGGAGGACAGGGCTCCTGTATCTTTAACAGTTGCATAGAAAAGGGAATTTCGGCAGTTGTCATTTGTATATATGGGGAACCTGGTGAAATTCCTTCTTCATCACCACAGTTAAAGCTGCAGGAGCTATACTAGAGTGACCAGATTTAAAAGAGGGCAGGGCACCTGCAGCTTTAACTGTGGTGATGAAGAGGAAATTTCATCAGGTTCTCGATATATACAAATGACACCTGCTGAAATTCCCTTTTCTATGCAACTGTTAAAGATACAGGAGCCCTGGCCTCCTTTTCATATGGTCACCCTAATATCTAAAGTCTCTCTTCCTTTTCAAGTGGTGTGTGTGTGTGTGTGTGTATATCTCCTGTAGTTGATTGTGGCAATTATTGAGGCAACTGAAAACCTTGACCAAAAGTGGGGGGAAATATATTTTTGCTGGAAGAAATGGAATCTCCCCCCCCCCCCTTTTCAAACATGCATGCTTGTAAATTGAAGCCCTCTGCACTGGCCCAATGATTTCATCAAAAATAAGTCATCAAAGGGGAGGCTTAGGCAAGGCTTTGTTTGCTCTGGAGCCAGGTGTGGAATATTTATCCTTTTAAAGTGCTGATATCCTGCAATTTCTGCAGTGTTGGAAAAGCTTATCAAAAAGAGGCTTTCCCTTGCAGCTTATTTTCTTTCAGCAAATGGGGAAGGTGCCTTCCTGTCCAGTTTAATTTCTCGGCAGGAGCTGCATCCATAGCTGCTCATTATAGAGAGCAAAAATTATTAGATTAGTATTCACATTCTTGTTGAGGATTATATATTTTCGTGACTTGTGGGATGCACACACACACATCTCACAACATTGACAAGCAGAGGAAATGCCTTCTATTTGCAATGAAGATACTCCTTATAAGACTCTCTCCATGGAAGATAAAAATGATTATCAGCCAATATTTTTTCCAAATCTCAACTGAGGTTGAATGTTTATGAAGCAGACTTTTTTCCCTTTCCTTTTTGCCTTTCACAAAGTCATCTTGCCTCTCCAGGAGATGCAAAAATTAGTCATGATTCCTGCAATCTAATCTCTCTCATTTAGCATTTACTAAATTATCTATTAGAAATCATAGCACGCAAAGCCACAGCACAACTTGAATAACTTACACAAAACAGCCGCTGTGTGTTCATTTCGTACATTGTTATACGAGGGAGCAAGGATCAGTTTGCCTTTTCTTTGGCTTGTTCTTCCCTCTCCCTAAACGTCTATTGTTCCATTCCATTTTATTTTGTTTTGGTATTGGTTGGTTTGGGTTTTTTCCCTCCAGTCTCAAAATAAGTCTCCCCAGGATAACACAGGAGCAGCTCCCCAGAAACAGTCTGTGCTAAAGAGATCTCAAACCAGGGGGTAGTATTTAGATAGGGTGATCATATGAAAAGGAGGACAGGGCTCCTGTATCTTTAACAGTTGCATAGAAAAGGGAATTTCATCAGGTGTCATTTGTATATATGGAGAACCTGGTGAAATTCCCTCTTCATCACAACAGTTAAAGCTGCAGGAGCTATACTAGAGTGACCAGATTTTAAAGAGGGCAGGGCATCTGTAGCTTTAACTGTTGTGATGAAGAGGAAATTTCACCAGGTTCTCCATATATTAGCCTTGTGTGACGCAGAGTGGTTAGGGTGACCATATGAAAAGGAGGACAGGGTTCCTGTATCTTTAACAGTAATGTAGAAAAAGGAATTTCAGCAGGTGTCAATTAAAGAAGGTGAAATTCCCTCTTCATCACAACAGTTAAAGCTACACTAGCTATAGTAGAGTGGCCAGATACAAAAGACGGCAGGGCTTCTGCAGCTTTAACTGTTGTGATGAAGAGTGAATTTCACTCTCTTCAATTGATACCTGCTGAAATTCCCTTTTCTACATTACTGTTAAAGATACAGGAGCCCTGTCCTCCTTTTCATATGGTCACCCTAAGAGTGGTAAGCGGCAGTTACTGCAGCCGAAACTCTCCCCACAGCCTGTGTTTGATCCCAGCGGAAGCTGGTTCTCAGGCAGCCGGCTCAGGTTTACTCAGCCCTCCATCCTTCTGAGGTCGGTAAAATGAGTACCCAGCTAGTTGGGGGAAAGGTAACTGCGACTGGGGAAGGCAATGGCAAACCACCCTGCTACAAAGTCTGCCAAGAAAACGTCAGCAAAAGCAAGCGTCCCTCTAGGAGTCAGTAATGACTCAAGTGCTTTGCACAAGAGGTTCGGTTCCTTTCCTTTCCTTTCCTTTCCTTCCCCATATATACAAATAACACCTGCTGAAATTCCCTTTTCAATACAACTGTTAAAGGTACAGGAGCCCTGTCCTCCTTTTCATATGGTCACCCTACTTTAGAAACAGATTTAAAGAGCTGGGTCATGGCCACCTTCATTCAGATCCTTAGTAGAAAACAGACTGCCTGAATGATCTGGCAGAACTATAGCCATGCTTACCTACAGCAGGCACGAGAGAAGGTAGAGCTGGGGAAATGAACTGCTGCAGTACCAGGGTAGGAGCCATCATTTGTCATTAATGATGCTTTGCTCTCATGTCAATCAAAGTGCAATTGTTAGGTTATGATCTGCCAATCCTAACTGATTCATCTGACTCATATAAACCAATAGCAACCATTTGCTGGAATTCTTAAATAAAACAGTGTGAAGGCTGTTCTGTGAGCTGTTCGTCATCAGTTTTCCACAACCCCAGAGTCACCTCTGCATATCACATTCTCCATCCTGTCCTCATGGTTTATCTGCTTTGGGAGAATGAGAATTTCACATGCGTTTTCTGTCTCCTTAGGGAGGATGTGGCGTTAAGGCTTGTGAGCCTTAACACCCAATTTCCCTGCTTTTTGGTGCTTGGTTGAAAACTGTAGAGCCTTAACGTTGTTTTGTAAACCATAGGATTTTTGTTTAATGAATTTCATGGCTTTGTATAACGGATGACTGGATATTATACAGTTGACAACCAAGCCTCAAGAAAAGGAAACATTTCATGTTCTGCATCTGTATTTAGAGACAACCTAAAAAATTGTTCTACTAGAATTAAAAATCCCTGATTAATTCTGGAAACACACAAGAATGATACAGGAAAATATTCTATATTAGAATAAGTTACAGTTTACTATGTTTAGTGTACACTAAACAGGATACTGCACTATGAAAGCGGTATATAAAAGGCAGGAGCCACACCAAGCTGGATATAGCACTATGAAAGCAGTATGAAAGCAGTATATGGTATGTGTCAATGGGCCCCAACAGTTTTCAGTGCTCTTCAATACCTCTATAAAGCAATAGTGTGGCTCCTGCCTTTTATATAATGTTTTCATACCGCTTTTATAGTGCAACATCCCACTTGGTATACATTAGGCCTCTGTTAATTATTATAGCTCAATTTGTGCTGCATGCTTTTTCTTCCTGTTTGGAAAAAAAACCATGTACAGTAGATCAAAAGCAGATTGTGATCAAGTTTGTGGTCAAGTTTCAAGCCTGCACAGGCTACATTTCCATCCAGAGATATTTATTCAATGTAAGACCCATTGAATTTCCTTGGTTCTTAGGGTGACCAGGTGCACCGGAAAACCCCGGAGACCTCTGGAAAAATGGAGATCTCTGGGGCAACCGGGACTGGGCCCCAATTTACTGGGGAAAGGGGCTGGAGGACACATTTCTAGACTTCCGGGAATGTGTCCTCCAGCCCCCAGCCCCAGCGCTGATCTGGCCTTCCCTTTGGTCGGCGCCATCGCGCAGGCCCAGGAGAAGGCCGAGGACTACGCCTAGATCGGCCGGGGGTGGGTGGGCTGGAGGATGCATTCCCAGTCTTCTGGGAACACATTGTCCAGCCCTCCCAGGGCCAATCTAGCCTTCTGCTGGGTCGGCGCAATAGCGCCAGCCCAGCAGAAGGCCAAGGACTAGGCCTGGATCAGCCTGGGGGGGGGGGCAACTGGAGGATGTGTTCCCGAACTTCCGGCAACGCATTCTCCAGCCCTCCTAGGGCCAATCTAGCCTCATGCTGGATCAGCACGATCACGCCAGCCCAATAGAAGGCCGAGGACTAGTCCTAGATCGGCCGGGGGGGGGGGGGCTGGAAGACGCTTTGCCAGACTTCTGGGAACGTGTCCTCCAGCCTCTCAGGGCTGATCTAGCCTTCTGCTGGGCTGGTGCGATCGAGAAGTCTACTTTAGACTTAGATATACTCTCGAAAGGGGGGAATTGATGTCAGCAGAGAGAGAGAGAGATTTCATTGTTTCTTTCATTTCCAAAAGAGTCAAATTGTACCCTGGGATTGTATGCCTGCATCCATGGAGAAGAATGTAATATGCCAAGGGTTAAAGGTGTCTCCTCTGCCAAAGGCCGGCTGCAGGTGGCTACATGCCAAATTTGCATTCTGTAATGAATGGACTGTGAACAATGAAGCTTTGAATGTAACCTATGATTATGCACCTTAACTAGCTATTGAATGTAACCTAACTTGCTAATCCAAAACTGACCAATAGAAGGGTTAGAAAGAAAGTAACACCCCCTGTGTAATCAAAGCATATATATATATATATATATATATATATATATATATATATATATATATTGTAAGATTCCTTTGTTCTGGGTGCCTCCATTTTGTAGAACTGGAGCGCACCCCCATACTGCAGTATCAGAAGTAAAAACGATTAAGAACATTCTCCAGCCTCATGAGTTTGATTAGATATTAACGCACTGGGGTAGCGAGCCTTTCACCCCTTTGAGAGACAACACCCTCTTTACTGAGGGAAAAGAGCTTTCCAAATCTGGCATCAGTCAATCAGAATTTACTCATCAATTGACTATAGTGCTCCATGTATCAATTAATGGATGCATTTCCCCTCCAGTTTTTTTCAGATATATAATTATCTGAAGTAAGCATATCCAACAGGAGAAAACAACCTGTACTGAAGTTTTGTTAAAATGAAAATGTATTTACACATTCAATAAACTAAGCTATTAATTGTTTAATCTATTAATTGTCAAACCACAGCCCTACAAATTGTACATGTGTAACCATAAGTAAAGAATCTGGGTGAGGCACCAGGACTTAGTCAAATACAGAAGCCCTTCGTTTTACAAAATGTAAGAATTTGTTATTAAGAATTAACACACTGTGAGTCCCTGAGTAATCTCAACTCCTAAATAGCTGTTTAACTGTTCCTGCAGGGCCCTGCGCATTGCCTGGGTAAACTTCTTTATGCTGCTCCTGAGATGCTCTTCACTGTGGCAGGCTGCTGAATTTCCTGCTCCTTACATACATTCTGTCCAACACTGCCTTTGCTTTCTTATCTTTCCATAGATATACTAAAAATAGAGAGCTCCCGTGATAACTTTAAATCACAGTCTGGCTATGAAGAGGAGGCCGCATTTCCGGGTAAGTTGCAGTGATGGTTGCGGGTTGGGAAGGGGGCAGTGAGCGGGGAGTCATGAGTCCAATGGACTCCCAGTCAGCCTTGCTACTGGTTTTTTTGGGTGCTAGCCATGCAACCGGCACCCAGGGAGCTGTAAAGCCGACCCACTTTGGGGGCCAAACTTCGCCTCAGCTTTGGTGCCGAGGTGAGGCAGGCACCCCCTGAAGCACCCGGAGTTGAATCTGGGCTGTTTCAGAGGATCCAAAATGGCCTCTGAAGTGAGTTGAGGGGGGGGGGGGGCTGTACACCAGGGCTTGATAAAGGCAGTTTTTTAAAAAGATATTCTTTGAAGAAAAAGAGATTTAAAATATTTCTTAGCAAAAGCCTTTGCCAAAAGAGCAGGAGAGATAGAATTCCCTTAACAAATCTACTCTGATGCATAGGATGTGCTCATGGGAATTCATTCAGTCTGTTTTCAAAATTCTTATCTACTTGCTTAATTCACTTGATCTGTTTGAATGTCTTGTTATACGCTTAAATTAAACTAAGTTTAACAGAGACAAGTATATTGAAAGGAAGAAAACATACCACTCTTTTATTTATCCATAGGCCTGCTCCTGATTTCAGAGGTCTGCTGCCACCAATTGGTCTGCAGAACACCTGGTGGAGGTTATCCAACCCACCCACCCCGGCATCAAAGTAAGTTCCCCACCCCTGTTGTACATACTTACCTGGAAGTAAGTTCCATTAAACCCAATATGCTTTATTTCTGGGTAGGCCTGTATAGGATTGCATTGGAAACCAAGCCTGGGATACAAAGGGGAGCATTGTTGGATGCTTTTGAGGGGGCTGAGGGCTTCTGCCTTATAGCTGGTTGCTGAAATCCCAGAGCTACTGACAGAAGGAAGCTACAAAAATTGTCAAGTTGAAAGGTGGGCTATTCTTCAGAGAAGACACAGCAAGCGGATAATCAGTTTCTCAAGAGGCAGCAGTAGATGCTAGGCAAATTATCTAAAGAGAGAAGACAACAGGGGCAGAATAACTGGAGCAGAGCAGTCTCTTTTACAAACTGGAGAAGAGGAAGCTTGTACTGCTATGGCTGAATCAGACACAGCATTAGAGTAAATGGGGCATTCCAAAAGGCAAGGCAACAAAGCAGGCAAATGGTCATGTACAAACATTCCAGTCTAATATAGGATCAGGCAAAGGCAGGAGTGGTCCAGATACATACAAAGGCCAAAGCACAGCTGAGCAGTAGGCTACCATACACAGTCCAGAGGCAGAGTCAAACAAGAGTCCAAGATTCAATAGCACAGAAGGTCAATTGCAAGGTCCAGAAACCAAGGCACAGAAGTTGATGAGTGATGTTGTTCCACCATTAGCTGGGCTAAAACTGAAGGTTTATGTAGCCAGAGCTTTCCGGGGCTCAACTGCAGTGTGTTATAGGCCCTCTGATAAAAGTCCTACTTGGCAGGAGGCCTATGCTCCTGAGGAGTCCTACTTTGTAACTGAGCACTCCTTCTCAAGGGAGCCCTAATGGCCAGCCTCTTGAGGCAGAAACACTCTCAGGGGCTAGGTGATTGCCCAGTCTCTGCCTCAGAGGTGGAATTCCCCTCCTCCTGGTAGCTCCTCAAAGCTGGTTCCTAGGTTTTCTAGGTGGGGGCTCCAGCAAGTGAGGAAAACCCATCACAATTCATGGACCCAATATTTTGGTGGCCTGGGGGGGTTTCATGATGGCAAAGAATATTCCCTCCCCTATTGTTTGCAGTGGCATGAAGGAAATCTCCAGTGGCAAACAGCTACACATGAATGAAGCAGCCATGGCATGGTGGCATTTCACAAAACAATTGCATTTACTGTTCCCAGACAGCTAGTATTTTACTGTTTTGATCAGTAAAGTGGTGTTCTGTCAGTTACGCAGCTTAGGGATGTAAAAAGTAAATCCCAGATTCTGCTAGCTTCACTTCCCCATCTCACCTGCAGTTTCTGTCCTGGGACTTTCACTGAATTGACAAACCTCATCACACTGTGATATTTTTATACACACATTTAGGTACTACTAGGGGGACCCTATGAAAAGGAGGACAGGGCTCCTGTATCTATAAAAGTTGTATTGAAAAGGGGATTTCAGGAGGCCTCATTTGTATATATGGAGAACCTGGTGAAATTTCCTCTTCATCACAACAGTTAAAGTGCAGGAGCTATACCAGAGTGACCAGATTTAAAAGAGGGCAGGGCTCCTGCAGCTTTAACTGTTGTGATGAAGAGTGAATTTCACCAGGTTCCCCATATGTTAAAGATACAGGAGCCCTGTCCACCTTTTCATATGGTCACCCTATTAGGTACTTATTCATTCAATGCAAATTGAAACAACACCCTTCCCATCACTTCCTATTTCTTATTGGTGTGGGGCAGCTGCTAGAATGAATAGGGAGAACCAAGTATGCTGCCTTGAAATCCTTAGAAGAAAGGCAAATTAAAAGAAGCTCTTATCAAAAAATAAAATAAAATAGAAATCACAGATCCTTTGGAAGGTTTGTTGTTGTTTTATTGGGACTTTCTTTCCTTTTTCAGTGTTAAGAGCGCTCAGCAAAGAAAACCTGGAATATGTGCAATGATCTTTCAACATAGTTTTGCAATTAACAATATATGTGCCATAAACAAAGTAGGCCATTGAACTGTTTCCATATAGAACCTGGCATAGCGCAGCTGCTGTTAAACAATTTCTATTATGAATAATGAATATTGCCATCATTTTAAAAACAAAAAAAGCCAACCGGCTCCTTTCAAAGCTAATATTGAAGCAGAGAACATGCGGGTAATGCTTTAAAGTCAAAACCTTGCTTAGGAATCTCTGAGGGTTTCAAATGGTTCTGAATATTTCATGTGCAGACCAAATTAAGCTGTAATGGTGAAAGGAAGCATGAAGCAGTATAGATACTGCACCAGCTAACTTAACACGGACCCTCAGCCTCACCTCATTTTTGCATTTTTTGTACAGTAAAGATAGGCCAGCAGTTTTCAGATTGTTCTACTGGGAACTCTCAATGACAACATCAACAATGGTTGACATTAATATTATTACTGAATGTTCCCAGGATTCCCTGAAAGATGGGCCCTTTCTACACCTAAGGGTTATCCCAGGAAAATGGAGGGATCGTCCCTGCCTGCTCCTGGGATCCCTTGTGTGGCATTTGGATGCACAGGAATGATCCCGGGATGATCCCGGGATATAAGGCTAGTGTAGACATGCCCACTGTTTGCCCACCATTACTGGTCTTCCAGTGCAATGTGGAAGAGAAGTTGGGCAGGGATTTATTGTAGTTCTTGGTGAATTGCGAGTGCCCAAGTATGCCCAAGACTAGGATGGCCACCTACACATATTCAAAAAAAGGGGGCATGCATCACCTAAGAAGAGGACATCAATTGGCATAAATTTTGCATATGATAATTGATATGTATAGATGCAAATTTAAAAAGTACTAAAAACAACAACTAAATAAGCCTGCAATATGTTCCATGATAGTAGGGAAAACTCTGGCCATGTGACCTGCTTTGTGCTTGCCAACTCAATCTGCTGGCCAGCTGTTAACTGTGATGAACAACATGAATGCACTGCTCTCTCTTGTTATGATTCTTTATCTTTAAACTAAACTTGCACTGACAACCTTTCATATAGAAGACACCTTTAAAAAGAAGAATAGAACATAAGACCATAAGAAGAGCCATGCTGGATCAGACCAATGGTCCATCTATTCCATAATTCTGTTTACGTAGCGGCCAACCAGCTGTTGACCAAGGACCCACAAGCAGGACACAGGTGCAACAGTACCCTGCCGCCCATATTGCACAGCAACTGGTGTATATAGGCTTACTGCCTCTGATGCTGGAGGTAGCACATATTAATCAGGAGGTGATCTACACTAGTATATGAAATGTTGTTTTTACAGTAATTGAACGTTTTGTTTTTGAACGATTTAAAATGTAGCAGTTTTTAAAACATTTACTTACTTTTCTCTTTCCGTGGGAATGCATTCCTTTTGGCCACACTAAGAAAAGAAATCCATTTGTTCTTTTTCCCCGTCTGCCAATTTCCGCTCCCACTTCCTCTGCTCTCTGAGAATCCTCCACTTACAAACAATCCAGCAAGCAGCCTCCCAAAAGTGAAACTAAAAGTGGCTGCAAAAAAAGAGGCTTGAAAGAAAAAAACAGCTCCAACTTTGGGCGCGGAAATTACATAAACATGCTCCCCAGGAATGCGATTGGCTAATTAAGAACTACAGGAAACCCATTTAATACGATGAAATCGGCCACATCATACCAAATAGAATGCCTTATTTCAGAGAAGTTCAAAATAAAAACCGGAGAACAGACAACAATAAAACGTCACAAACTGAACGTCATGTGGCGAAATACTACCAAACGCACACTTAAAAAGGTAAGACACGTTCTAACTTGACTAGTGGAGATCCCCTCCAGGACTAATAGCAAGACTGTGCTCTCACAGCCCTTCTAATAGAAGACTGTCCTGTGTAAAAGAGAAGACATAGCCACCCTAGCTCAGAAGACCCCTGTTCTCACCGCTTCTTGTGATTCTTTATCTTTAATGCTGAATCCTAACAAGATAGAGACCATGTGGTTGCATGGTTCCCATGTTAGAGAACTGAGTAGTTCACTTCTTCTGCATGGGGTTGCACTCCCTCTATAGGAACAGGTAGTTTGGGGATGCACTTTCATCCATTTTTGTCACTACAGGCCCAGGTGAGCTCAGTGGCTTGGAACTAGGGATGTACAAGAATTTTGTTGCTGATTGCAACAAAATACTAGAACCCGATGGAGTCATCCCATGAAACTGATTGGTGGGAGATCCAGGACAAATAAAAGGAAGTACTTCTTTACACAGCGCATAGTTCAATTATGGAACTCACTACCACAAGATGTAGTCATGGCCACCAGTCTGAATGGCTTTAAAAGGGGGTTGGATAAATTCCTGGAGACGAAGGCTATCAATGGCTACTAGCCCTGATGGTTGTGTGCTACCTCCAGTATTCGAGGCAGTAAGCCTGTGTGCACCAGTTGCTGGGGAACATGGGTGGGAGGGCGCTGTTGCACCACGTCCTGCTTGTTCGTCCCTGCCCGATGGCTGGTTGGCCACTGTGTGAACAGAGTGCTGGACTAGAGGGACCCTCGGTCTGATCCAGCATCAGGGCACTTCTTATGTTCTTATATTCTTATTGCAAATCATGCAAACATGTCCCATCACAGCCCCGAACATGAAAACAAGCAGGAACGCAAATCTCAGGAACTTTTCACAGTTTCCCGAACCTGCATTGCTGTTGGAAACTGTGCACTTATGAATTTGCACATATGCACAGATCCCTCCAAATTTCACTTTTTCATGTGTTTGCCTATGGGGGGGAATTCACATTATGAAAAATGCATATATTTCTAAAAACGTGTATTTTCCCAATTAAAATGTGCATTTTTTCCTGATCGAAAAAAAGCTGCTTGCATTTGGGAAAGCAAACAAGGCAACACAAGCTTCAAGGAAGAATTTGGAGAACTTCAATAAACTTGAACTTCACATATTACTTGCATATTACATACTACTTGCAGCGCCCATTAACACCTTTGACTGTTATGCCAACTGTCCCCATTCTACTTACACCCAATACTCCTTAGCTATTTAGTCAGAAAGCTGAGCCACGTATTGAATTTGCCATGAGGATGCCAGAAAAAGCAGCATCTACATGGCAAGTTCTCCTCCTGCCTAAGAAGCTCTTGCCTTAGTTCCATCACAGGGTGGGTTTTCCAACACAGGGATGTTGATCATATACTGACTATATAGCAGAGATGAATCCACTGGTAAGAGCTTATGAATGTTATTGTGGGGAGGCAGAGACCTTGCCAGAGGAATGTTGCTTTTAGTGGCATTCCTATCACAAATGTAACGTGTAGCTGGCTTTGGGGCAGAAGCAATGTATTTCTGAATTCCTGGCCCCAAGAGTGACTAGCAGCAGGCACTACACAGTTTTTTGAGTCTGCTCATAGATAAGCACTTCAGCCTACCATGTAAAGCAGGAGCCGGGGTGCAGACGCATAAGAAAATCCATCAGGGATAGGGAGAAATTCATTCAGTTCACATTTTAATACCAACTCCCCAAATTTCAGTTTCTAACCAATATGCCAACTGAAATCCTTCGAAATTTGCACTTCTCCAAATTTTGCAATGGAGTTATCCTGTTGTTGTTGTTGTTGTTGTTGTTGTTGTTATATTAGGGGAAATGCTCTCAAAATGTCCCTATTTTTGAAAATAGTGTTAAAATACATTATATTCAAAGAATCACTTGCAAAAATGTGTATATTCGGCAAAATTGCATACAATTTTTTGTGAACCACCCAGAGACCTTCAGCTATTGAGGGACATAGGCATGTAATAAATAAATAAATGAATAAATAAGTAAATAAAACTGCATGTATTAGGAGGAAAGTGCACAAAAAGGGACATGAATTTTCATGTGAACTTTCTTGAAAACTCTCAAAATTTGGGATGAATCAAATTTAAAATTGGAAGAGCAAGAAACTGACAGATACTGAAACTGACAGGTTCATGCAGCTCTAAGCTTCATGGGTCAATTTTCCTGTTTAAATTAGGCAAGTTGATAACAGAACTGGCTTAGCGTGTGGCTACAGGCAGATGACAGAAAGTTACAGTTGCTAATTTTTGTCTTTATTCACTCTGAATATCATTTATAGAGCCATGGCAGGGTTCTAATGCATATTGTATACTGACTTCTGGGAGATGGAGATCTGAATCACTGTGAGAGGAATGAAGGAAGTTGCTGTTGCTAAGTCTTAAGATTTTTTTAATGTCTTTTTATGGATCCAGCCAAAACTTGCTTATAACTAGCAGAAAGAGGTCAGAGATGATAATTTGGTGTCCAAAATTAAACATGCTCACAGGATCTCTGTGAATTCTGTTATATGTTAAGATGAAACGCCTGACCTCTCATTGTTATACTGCGAAATCCCTGGTCCGTAGCCAGAATAAAGTGTGCTGATACAGTTGTGCTTGTTGAAAGACATCATTTTTAGCTCAAACAGTTAGCAGGAGGTAAATATTCATTTGACTCTGAGAGAAAGAGCTGGATGGGGAACCATCTGTTCTTCTATTCACTAGTAACGGTGTATCATGTACTATTATCTCCTTTTTGCCTCAGGACCCAAGAGTTCCTCAAAGTTCAAATTCGATTTTAAGCCAACCTTTTGATTGGGCTCTCTGTACAAACTCTCTCTCTCTCTCTTTCTCCCTCTCTCTCTCTCTCTCTCTCTGTGTGTGTGTGTGTGTGTGTGTGTGTGTTTCTCTGTTTCCCAGAACAAAATTAGCTACACCAGAGTATAATCACACCAAGAGACTTAAACTATACGTATATACCTTATGTTCCAACAAACCAGTAATTCAAATATGTTCAAGTTGTGGGTTGATCAGCAATACAAATATTACACTTACACACACACACACACACACACACACACCATCATCATCATCATCATCATCATCCTATCTACAGGTGTCGTGTGTAGCCTTAATTACTATTTATCTTTTACAATGGTGCATTTGGGGCCACAGCAGGATGCTGGGGATGGGGTTGCTCTAAGAGCTGGAATAAGGCAGGCTACATTTTATCTTCTTGAGAACTTCTAAAAATACCGTAAAAAGGACAGTGATAGGATTGATGTTGCTGATGGCTCCATTGCTGTCAGAAAGGTAAACAGGGGAAGAAACAGTATTCTTATGGATGTAGGAGTTCTGATGCCTGGTGTAAATATGATGGCTGTCATGCAGAAATGGCATCCGTGTGATGACTTACCCTTTCCTCCACCATATAGGAATGTTTGAGGAATTCAGTATTTTCACTTTATTTATTATTAAAAGATTTTATAGATTGTTTTTCTGCCCACCAAGACCCTCAAAGTGATGGACAATTTAAGCCAGCAATACAACAGTACAGTAAAATCAACAAATCACAACAGCAAAATAAAAGCAGAAATGGAACCTCCTTTAAAATAATCCAAAGAGCAACATTAAAATCGATTGGAGGCTCAGCAAAACAGTGAGCTTTTACTGCCTGAGTGAAACTGGGTAAAGATGCAGCTAACCTGACCTCCCTCAGAAGGGAGTTCTCTAGTCAGGGTACTGCTACAGAAAAGGCTCTGTCTTGTGTATCCACCAATCTATCCTCTCTTATTCTTTGAATAGGATTGGAAATTATGGGCAAGCTCATATTGGAGGAGGCAGCCCTGAGCTGTTCAAGGCTGTGTAGGTCCAAACCAGCACCTTAAATTGGGCTTGGAAACAAATCAGAAGTCACTGTGGTTAGTTCACGACCTGTGTTATATGAGGTATAAAGTGCACCCCAGACAACAGTCCATTCACCACATTTCCCACTTGCTGTAGTTTCTGAACACTTTTCAAGGGCACTCCTATTTAGAGTGTGTTACAATAGTCTAAACATGAGATCATTATGACATGGATCACTGTAATCAGATCCTCCTTCCCCAGGAAGGGGTGTAGCTAGCATGCCAACTGAATCTGGGCAAAGGCACTCTTGATCACAGCAGTCACCTGGTCCTCCAGGAGCAATATTGGGTTCAAGGGTACTCACATGCTACAAACCTGGTCCTTCAGAAGGAATGCTACCACATCCAGAACAAGCTGCACCCCCCGCCATCCTGAGTTGGCATGGCTATTGACTAATAGAAGCTCCATCTTGTAAGGATTGGGCCTCAGTTTGTTCGCCCATATCCAGTCCATCACTGTGTCCAGACAAGAGTTCAAGACTTCCACAGCATCTCTGGCATCAGTTCAAAAAGAGAGATAGAGCTATGTGTCATCATCAGCATAAACCCAACCACAAAACTCCAGGTGACCCACCAGTGGCATCACGTAGATGTCAAAAAGGAAAGGGGACAAAACTGAGCCTTGAAAAATCCCATAAGCTGCCACCACCACCTTCTAGGAGTGTTCAGACAAATAAGACTGGAACTACTGCAAAGCAGTGTTCCCAAATCTTATCTCAGCCGAATATCCTGAAGGGTACGACGATCATTGATACTGAATGCCACTAAGAGGTCCAGCAAATCAGATTCTGTATAGTTCCTAGGGTGGGTACATGCCTTTTTTTTTACAGCAGTCAGTCCTCTATTCGAAGGGCTGCAAGAGGACTGTCTTCTGTTTCGAAAGTAGCTTCTATTTGAAGTGCCATCTAGTCCAAGTCCAGTTGAAAAATAAAGAATCATCAGAAGGAAGACCACAACCTTGAAGTTTCCCTTCAACATCACCTGGAGAGCAAGGTATACAGGTTACCTATTCACAGTCTTCCACATTACGGTGAGATGCACTGCGTTTCTATTTTAATTATGCTCATTATTTCTAAATGTATGCAAATTTTTCAAATACTTACAGTTGTTTAACAAAATCATTCTACAAGTCCAGTCAAATGATCACATTCAAAATATTAGATAAATATTGATACTGTGATAGTAATCTTATATAAATAAATAAAATATAAACTATAAAAATATAATATTCAAACAACATTAAATTGTACCCAGCATTACATATGGATTAATTTTATCCTGGACCTAGTTATTCCAAAAGGAAATAAACAGACTTCATTTTTGTATTAATTTATTTCCCTGTGGTCTTCCTTCACTAACTCCAAGTATGCTAGTTACTTTGATCATACTGTATATACCATGTCCCATAACTTGTTTATCTACTCATCAAGTGATAGAGGGCTAGTTCCCCCCCCCGCAATTATAAGCAATGGTCATGTGAGCAGTTGTTAGCATATGCACAATCATTTCAGCTTCTTCCTCCAGTATCAAACCTTTAATATAACAGAAGAAAACCACCAATGGATCTGATGGTATTTCATATCCTGTCATATCTTTAATTTCTTTCCAGATTAATATCGAATTAGGCATGAGCAAAAGATATGAATCATATCTGTTTTTGCCAAGCTACATTTCCAACATTTAAAACTCAAACAGCTATAGATTCTACTGAGTCTGAGAGGAGTCAAGTACCACTTGATACAAGATACATGATTTGTATCATCTTGAAAAATCTCTCTTTAAGATTTAAACATAACGTTGTTTTAGGTACCTTAATCCATATCCATTTCCATATTTCTGCTGACATTGTTCTAGAGAGGTCTTTTTCCTACTTTACCTTATACTGATTTTAAGATGATTCCATTTTAACAGTATTTTATAAATACCACTCAGAATTCTTTGTGATTTGTTGGAATGAACCAATAGTTGAAATCCAGAGCTACCTCTCAGGGAGCTGTATTTCCAAAACAACTGGTTAACAATATCCATCATTTGCAAGTACTGAAGAAATGGACTTGGGTTTGCTGCATTTCTTGTTTAATTTGATGATTGAATTTAATTAACCCATTCTTCAATAATTTCCTGATTTCTAGCAATCCCGCCTCCTCCCAGAATTTAATATTTCCCAGTAAACCCATTATATCTCATTCTTCATTACAGTCAATAGCAGTAAAAGATGATAGCAAATGAGCATATTATGCAAGTAAGTCTTCTTTTGTCCACTTTTTTTGGTGCTGTGCATCCTCTTTTTGCCCATTCTTATGTGGTCACCTTAGTAGTTCCCAGTGTAGGTCATCAACCAAGGCAACCAAGACTGTTTCTGTTCCAAAGCCAGGACTGAACCTAGATTGGAAAGTCTCCAAATAATAAATTTAATCCAATCAAGCCTGGAGTTACATCCCCACCCTTCACTCTAAGCCCATGCTTTAAAACAGAAGATTGGAAACTGGCTGATAATTATCTAGGTTGGCTGATAATTATCTAGGTTCATTTCCTCTATGAAATGTCTGAATTCTTACATCTTGGACTCATGTGCAGACTGAAATGTATATATGCCCACTGGATTTTGCACTTCTATGAATCTTGCAATGCTGTTCTTGGCAATCTGAACACAATTTGAGCACATCAAAACACAAAATAAAATACATAATAACACAAATATGAAGACAAAGCAGGTTAAAACATATCAGTAAAACCCCTCAACTAGTCCATTACCAGCATCAGACCCTGATTCAGAGCTTGAACATCTTCCTTGGATTTAGATGGAAATGAGCCAGAAGCCCTATTCAGGTGTACTTTAACTGGGTAGGGTAAACATATGAGGAGAGGGAGCACATAGTGTTTCACTGTGGTGAAGATCCATGGCTAGAGAAGGCTTTCCTTTTCAGAACATGAAGAGGTTGACTGAAACCTGTGAGGAGGGGGTGGGGCAAGCATGCCCCCCTTCCTCATGTGTTTAGCCTACCCAATTAAAGAATGTCTGAATAGGGTTATAGAGCTGGGTGCTCTCAGCATATTGGAGACACCAAACCTCAAAATTCTGAATGATCTCACCCAGTAGCTCCATGTTGATATTAAATAGCAAGAGAGACAAGATGGAATCCTGAGAGACACCACAGGTTAATAACCAAGGCATCAAAGAGGAGTTTTCCAGCACCACCTTCTAAAACCACCCCTTCAAGAAGGATAGGAACCACTGTAAAACAGTGCCTCCAAGCAGGGCCAGCCCCATCATTAGGCAGAGTGAGGTGGCTGGCAGGGGAGCAGCAGTGCTACCTCTTTGGCTGCTATTCCATCACTGGTGTTGAGGTAAAATTTAGCTGCGGGTCCAGTTGGTTTCTATAAAAGGGAGTGGGCACCATGTCCTTTGCCTTAGACTTCAAAATCTCTTGGGCTTCCTAGTCCCATCCATCCCAATGGTCCAGAAGGATACGATGGTTGATGGCATCGAAAGCTGTAGAGAGGTCCAGTAGAGACAACAAGGAGAATTCTCCCTGTTCAGTTCTCTGCAAAGACCATCCATTAAGGTGGACAAAGCTGTCTCCATTCCATAACTAGGCCTGAAGTTGATTTGGAATGGATCTAAATACACATCTGTATTCTAAAAGAAAATGCACATTTAAATATATAAACATACACTATATATAGAAATGAGTTGGTCACATAGTGACCAACTCTGTGCTGTAGCAGGTAGAAAAACTATCAGGGAAAAACCATTTTCTAGTGGTCTTCTTGTGATGGCTGTAATGTATAGAACCAGGGAATAGCAGTAAATCCAGATTATTTAATGCACAGAAAATGAATATGATTTGATAGATGTATCATTGGTTCCACACATCTTAAACCAACCACTCAACTAACTTCAGTGCGAAATATATTTGTGTGAAAGTCCTGGGCCATTTCTACACCTGCCTCCCCGGGATCGTCCCAGGATCATCCCTGTGCATCCAAAGGGATCCCCTTTGGGATCCTGGGAGCAGGCGGGGATGATCCCTCCATTTCCCTGGGATAATCCTTAGGTGTTGAAAGTTCCCTGGTGTGTGTGTGTATCTAGAAAAGAAGCTGGAATGCAATAGCTTACCTTTAGTTACTGAAACTGTAATGTGAAAATAATTGCATGATCCTTCAACCTTCCCCTTGAGTAGATTCTCCTGGTTGGTGTTCAGAGTATATTACTTAGCACTAATCATCTAGACGTTTTGAACAAAAATGAATTAATGAGGAGAATTAAATACCAATACTCCTCCCATTTTGGTGTACAGTAAGCACTGAGAGTGTCGAGTAACTTATTAACACTGTGCTAGGGTGAAAATGATTGGAGATTTATATCGCAGAAAGTGAAGTGCCACCTTGTGTATGTGAATTGGAGTGTAAAATTATGGTCTTTGGAGTAAAAGATGACATCCATTGGAAGTCCAATAAATTACACCTTGCAGAGAAGTGCTGGGGAAGGCAAGAAGTGGTATTTTTTGGTTGGTAGAGATATTCAAAGCACTATCACTGCAGCAAGGATGCCAGGGCACTTCCTGAGAATCTAGATTCCTTGATGGCTCCCTATCAACTGTGTTCAGTGCAGCAGCAAGTATCTTTCACAATGAACTTGCCGCAGAAGATGTTCTTCACCACAGGTAATAATGATAAGCTTCCATAGCACATTGGATGATAGGATTGATAATGGATTGAATCACTTCAAGAATCAGGTGGTCTTTCTTTATTTCTGAGATGCTTCCAAGATTCCTGAGTCTACCTCCACTGCTTCTCATAGTGCCAGGCTACCCACACGTTGGTGCAATGCTGGATTTGACACTATGTTCTCACATTGTTGCTGCCAAGGCCAGCGTGAAGGGTAGTCAGGGGCCCACCAATGCACCCCTTTCAAGTTGTCCCTCCTCTTCACCACTGCAACCTGTTTGTTCACTTGTCTCTAACTCTAGCCGAGGTAACTGTGGGGGAAGAGAAAAAGGAGCAGAAGATGCTACCACTTACTCAATTCCTGGCTCTCTGCCTGGCAGGCAAGCAAGAGATATCACTGATGGGAAAGAGGATGAGGAGCAATGGCATCTGGTGGAAATGGCAGTGAGAAGGTAGAGTCACTGAGGGAGAAGGCCCACTGAGGGTGTCTTGTACAGGGGCCCTCAAAAGCTTGGAGCTGGCACTGCTTGCTGCCCACCTCAATAAGAAGAGAGACTATCATCACATGCTCCTGCTTCTGCCTGCCTCTGTGTATGTGTAAGAGTTACCTTGTGCCCACATGATGCTGTTGCCTACTTCATTAAGAGACAGACTGGTCATTGTGACTTCCTGCTGATGGTGCCTGAAGGAGAAGGAATGGCCATTGTGACCTCATGCTGATGCTGCCTGCCTGGAGGAGGGAGGCTGGCCATTGTGACCTCATGCTGATGCTGCTTGAAGGAGAGGGTCTGGCTGTTGTGGCCTCATGCAATGTTACCTGCCAGATCCCTGTTTCCTAATGCTGATGCCACTTGGGGAAGAGAAGAACATGTCATTTCCCCCTGTACACATACATTGTTGACTACTTTAATTTTAAAGGTGATCTTTGTACCCTGAAAAGACAATTCTCCCATATGTCTTAGAAATTTGCTTCAGTGAATCTTGGTGGCAACTCTAGGTTTAACCCATTTTTCCAACTGTGTGGAGAGTTCTGTGAGAGGACATCAGAACAGTTCTTTGCTTCCTTCACAATTCTTAGGATGTCCCTCCTGTGCCAAAAAGTAGCCAAATTCTCCTTGAAATTTTGCTTTAGGTGAAATTCACCAGCAACTCTTACTTTAATTCTGCTTCACACAAAGACGCCCACCCCCTCAATGGCTTAACATTCTTTTCCTGATATCCATGGGAGAGGTTGTTGTTGTTGTTGCTGCTGCCGCTGTTATTGTTATTAAATGAAGACAAAGCTGATTCTCTAGGTACCTCTCCTGCTTTCAGAGCTGCACAGTGTGAAATAGACTGGCAATGGTGTGAAACTTTTTTGCTGGAGGTTGTGAAGAACTCTGGAGAGAGGGACTTATATAATTCAAGAGAATCTGATGAACTGAAAAAAGAAAGACAACTTTGCAGTGTGAAGCCACTAAAAGGTATTTCTTCTTTTAAAAAAAATCTGAACAGACAGTTTGACATTTAAGACTCAGAACAAAACTTTTTGCATTACATTCCTTAACCCTCAAGAAAGTAGTTGTGGTCCTAGATGGGGGTTCTGCAAGAAAATGCCATAATGGGACTGTGATTGCATTGTGCCAAGTGAATCAATAACCTTCAGTGGACTTTTGTGTACCACAGACTAAAAAGTCAGGCCGGAGTCAGAAGTATTGTAAGGCCAGATGGAACCTTATTGATTCCTATAATCGGATCTATGCTGGATTGTTAGATGCCATATTTCCAAGGTTTCTCCTTTTGTACTAGTTCCCGGAAAAGCAAAGATCAAGGTACCCCCCATGTGTATCTAGGGATCCCTATCATGTCCTTCCCCCTAGAGATCACCAGTTCCAGACTTTTTCTAGGAGTCCACAAAACACCATCTGACACCATCTGTTGATCTACAGAGAAGAGTCAGATTCTCTTCTTTAAATTCTTGGCACATGGGGTGAGATATGCCAACCTTCCAAATCCACACAGACCAGAACATAGGTATTTAAAAGGATAAATACATATTTATTTGTTTAGCAGATCAACGTTCAGAACAAACAATAACTGATCAATAATAATACTGGTTCTAAAATGCTAACACCATGTCTCTGCTTTCGATAACTTCTCTGCATCCCTGTTTATTTACACCCGGTCTCTGATTCTACTCACTAACTTAATTAACTCTGGCCCCTAACTCCTCTGACAATACCTTTCCACCTAACTGAAATCACTTTTCTCCTGACTTCCTACTAACTGTCTCTATCCTCCTTCTAACTTGAATTTCTCCAACTGCACTAATTTTACCCACCATTCCATTCTGGCCTCGGCTGTCTATCATCATCATCATCATCATCATCATCATCATCATCATCATCATCATCATGCTTTTTTCCCTCTTGCAAGGATCCCAAAGCAGTTTACATGGTCCTCCTCTTCTCCGTTTTATCCCCACAACAACCCTGTGATGTAGGTCATTCCCTCACTCGCTCTTCTGTCGCATACACCTTTTAAAAAAATATTGTGCAGCTTAAATGAACAGATAATTTATCTGCTGGGTTCTACCACTGGATGTACTGAAACTGCTAGGCTGCCTGACCTCAGTTTCTAACCCAGAACCAGAATAATTAATTTCAGGTGTTGGTAACCTCACTGAGAAGCCACCATGGTGCCACCAAGACTGTGTGCTGTTGCTGTGGTCCCCAAGGAGAACCTCTTTTGCTTACGGGGCCTAACACACAGGAGGGCAACCATAGGGCACATGTGGCTTTTGGCCCAATTTCAAAAGCCCTCTGCATGCAGTCAGTTCAAACCTCTAGCAAGAGTGAGTTGCCATGGACACATAGGAAGCTGCCTTGCACTGAGTTAGTCCATCTAGCCCAGTATTGTTGACACTGACTGGCAACAGCTTTCCAGGGTTTCAGGCACATGTGAATTTTCTTTCCTACTCCTTCCTGGAGATGCCAGGGATTGAACCCGAGACCTTCTGCATGCAAAGCAGGTGCTCTGCCACTGAGCTACTGCCCTTCCCAAGGGACTCTTCCCTGTCCTTCTACCAAAGGACTCGTCCCTTCCCTGGAAGCTCAAAGAGGTGAAGAGGGCAGCAGAAAAATGAGAAAAGACAATGGCAGAAAGCAAAAAGGTGTTGGCCGCCAATTTTGGCTTCTGTCTCACCCACCACCAGTGCCCAGGCCCCCACCCCACTCCATCCTGAACAGAATATCTGCAAAGGAATGCAGAACTGGAGAAAGGTTGCCCACACCTGGCCTAACACTAAGCAGCAACACATTTGAAGAGTTTACGCTTCAACAGGATTGTCCCAGATTTAAGTTTGAGAGCGAACAGCGCTATGTTTGCAATCCGTTTTGCATTGAAAGTGCACAGAGTGCAAAAGAAAGCACCGGAGGACAAGCACTCCAGATGTGCAAAGTATGCGCTTTAAATGGGTAAGTAGGATGATTAAAAACAACTCTTGAAGTATGCTTTTCAATGTTTTGATTTTTCTTTTTTAAAAAGTTGGCTAAGGGATGTGTTTGACAAGCTGGCAACTTTGTGGTTTGATCATTGCAGCAGACACGATTTTAATCAATAATTATTTCCCTAGGGCATAATTTAGAGGTGCTGAGCACTTAGCAATTAAATGTAATATCCGAGGATGCTATAAGTACCTAAGGTCTCTGTAAATTCATTGCTGTGTTATATAACAGGTTTTCAAAGTTTTTTAGGATCTAAAGCAGCCTTTCTCAACCTGGGGCGCTCCAGATGTGTTGGACTACAACTCCCAGAATGCCCCAGCCAGGTGGCTGGGGCATTCTGGGAGATGCAGTCCAACACATCTGGAGTGCCCCAGGTTGAGAAAGGCTGATCTAAAGGGACTGTATAATACATGCCACCTCAACTTTCAATAGATATTATTCCTTCCTAAAATGGTAATCCTTCTTCTGAGATCCTAACTACGTGTTATACTAGTCACATAGCATGTTGCTGAGGGTTAGCTTTTTCTTTAGTGTAAGCATGTGCAGCCCTAATCTGGATTGGGTCCACCATACACTGGAAGGGGATGATTAACCTTTTCCCCTCCCATCATTTGTTTCTTGAAATCCCCCCCCCCATTGGGGGGTGTAATTAAAAAAACACCCTACACTGATGCCAGTGAAGGGCATTTCAGGAAGCAAATAGGGGAAGGGGGAGATTTTATTTAAATCCTTAGTTAAATACACATTTTCATAGACATTTTATTCTAAAATACGCACTTTGGTATGCATGTTGGTATGTGTTTTTTTAAACCCTAGGAATGTACTACAAAGTTTACAGAAGTACATAATCCAATGGATAACTGTGTTCCAATCCATGTATTAGTCCTATGTACAGCACATTGCAGAAGTCAAGCCTAAGAAGCATGATACTGGACTAGATGGACCATTCTGGACTGCCCCAGCAGGATTTTTCTTAAATTCTTAAAGACCTACTCAAATGAAGGTGTTCATTATTGTTCTCATTTCATTTTTCTGTCCCCGTCTTATAAAGTTATGATCTGTGGGGCCTTGTCACAAAGATGGAAAAGAAATTAAAGGCTTGGGCAGCAAAGCATAGAAAACTGTCTGTTTTGAACTTAATGGAAAGGGAGGAAAATAAATAGAAGCATCAGACTGAAGGTCATCTTGTAAACTGGAGATGTAAGCAATAGCAGATGGGCTGGGTTGCAAAGAGGAATTAAGGGACAGGGGAATACCACCACTTAAAGACATCTAGCCAAATATACTACAAGAGCCACTGTAGTGTAGTGGTTAGGGTGTTGGACTGGGATGCAGAAGATTCAGGTTCTATTCTTTGTGTCTGAAAAGGGAGTAGCAAGTGAAATGCCAAGGTCGTGCTGGGCAGGAAGAGCCTGGCATCTGATAACGCCTCCCTGGGCTGGTACCAGGGGGAAAGTAACAAGTTCCCACCAGGCTGCAGGAGACAGAGAAGGGGAGCTCTGCTGAGAAGACACCTGCTCAGCCATCCCTCCTGCTCCCTTCCAGCAACGGTCACCTGGCAGCAGCCATTCCATTCCCCCCCCCAGTCAAATTGAGCTAATTAACTGTTAATTTTCCCTGTTAATTGTGTATTGTTGTTAATTTGCTATTGTGAAGTTATTGTAGATGTATAATGTATAATCGAAAGGAGGCGACAATTCAAGTTGTGCAGGGCAGAGGGAGATATGGTGATGGCAGGGTGAAGTGCCATTACAGGGGAAGGAGAGATAGATATTTAACACCCATCTTTCCTTCCGGTCGCCCTGCCACCCTGGGGAACTTGGAGAATGAACCAAGCCAACCACAGACCCTCTCCTTGCTTCTTTGCAATGCCAGGTCAGTTAAAAACAAAACAAATATAATTTATGATCTCCTCACAGATGAGGAGGCCGACCTGGCATGTTTCACAGAGACCTGGCTGGGAGATGACAGTGGCCCAATATGGGCCCAGGCCCTCCCAGCTGGGTACTGTGTTATCGAGCAGGTGAGGAAAAGTGGGCCGGGGGGCGGAGTAGCTGTGGTCTATAAGGATAATCTCAACCTGACCAGACTTCCTGTTCAGTAATTAAATCACATCGAGTGTGTGTACCTGAGTCTAAAGACCAGGGATAGACTGGGGATTCTGTTAGTGTACCAGCCACCCCGCTGCCTATCAGACTCCCTGGCTGAGCTCACGGAACTGGTGTCGGAGTTGGTGTTGGAGTCACCCAGGCTTTTGGTCCTGGGTGTCTTCAACATCCCTTTCGGGAGTGGTTTGTCAGGTGCAGCTCGGGAGCTCATGGCATCCATGACAAACATGGGCCTATCCCAATTGGTCTCTGGACCCACACATTCAGCAGGTCGCACCCTCAATGCTGTTTTCAGTTCCGAACAAACAGATCTGTGGGCGGAGGTGATAAATACCTCTGTGTTGTCATGGACAGACCATTTTCTGGTCAGGGTTAATATCATGGCTACCATCCACCCCTGCAGGGGTGGCAGACCTATTAAGAAGGTCTGCCCTCGAAGGCTGATGGATCCTCTTGGATTCCAGAAAGCCTTAGAGGGTGCTATGGCTGGTATTGTCGACGATCCTGTTGAAGCCCTGGTCAATAGATGGAATCAAGACCTAACTAGGGCTATCGACACGATTGCCTTCAAACGTCCTCTCCGACCTGCTTCCAATCGGGCACCTTGGTACACAGAAGATCTCAGGAAGTTGAAGCGGGAAGGTCGACGACTGGAGCGCCGATGGAGGAAAACTCGTCTCATATCCGACAAGGCACGTCATAGAGAACATCTTCGTTCCTATGGGGTGGCAATACGTGCAGCGAAGAAAGCTTTCTTCTCTGACCGCATTGCGTCTGCGAATTCACGTCCAGCAGAACTGTTTAGGGTGGTGAGGGGTCTAACTCAGGCACCCGAACTACCGAAGGCTCTAAAACTGGGTTCAGGGGAGGAGGTGCCTGAGTTAGACACCTCTGAACCCAGTTTTAGAGCCTTCGGTAGTTCGCTGTGATGCATTTAATGATCATTTCACCGATAAAATCTCTCGGATAAGAGCCAATTTAGATGCCGTCGTTATAACAGAAGCTGAAGCTGAAGTGTCCAGCAAATCCGTGAGTAGGATTACACTGGATCAGTTTCAGTTGGTGAGTATTGATGATGTGGACAAGCTGCTTGGACGAGTAAGGAAGACAACTTGTCCTCTAGATCCCTGTCCTTCTTGGCTGGTCGCCCAGGGAGGAGATGCAGTTAGACTACAACTACAACATATTGTTAATGCATCTCTCAGGGAGGGGAGTTTTCCACCATGTTTAAAAGAAGCAGTGGTACGTCCGCTTCTCAAAAAGCCCTCCCTGGATCCCCTGGACCTTAATAATTATAGACCAGTATCAAATCTTCCATTTTTGGGCAAGGTGATTGAGAGGGCAGTTGCCTTCCAACTCCAAGCAGTCTTGGATGATACAGATTTTCTAGACCCATTTCAAACTGGCTTTAGGGCAGGATACGGAGTTGAGACAGCTATGGTCGCCTTAGTGGACGATCTCCGCATGAGTATTGACAGGGGGAGTGTGTCCCTGCTGGTACTTTTGGACCTTTCAGCGGCTTTCGATACCATCGACCATGGTATCCTTCTGGAACGCCTGAGGGGTTTGGGAATCGGGGGCACTGTGCTCCAGTGGTTCCGGTCCTACCTCTCAGGTAGATTGCAGATGGTGATGCTTGGGGATAGTTGCTCCTCAAAAAAGGAGCTGTTGTATGGCGTACCACAAGGGGCCATCCTATCCCCAATGCTGTTTAACATCTACATGAAACCACTGGGAGAGATCATCTGGAGGCGTAGGGTGGGGTGCTATCAGTATGCTGATGACACCTAAATATATTTCTCTATGCCTTCAGTAACAGCGTCAGCAAAGGATAGTGTGTCTCCTCTGAATAAATGCTTTGAGGCAGTAATGGGCTGGATGAGGAAAAACAAACTGAAGCTGAATCCAGACAAAACAGAGGTGCTTGCTGTCAAGGGCTCTGACCTAGGTTTGGAGGTGTGTCAGCCAGTTCTGGACGGGGCTACACTCCCCCTAAAAGACTGTGTTCGCAGTTTGGGGGTGCTCCTGGATCCGTCGCTCCAAATGACAGCCCAGATAGATGCGACAGCCAGGAGCGCCTACTATCAGCTTCGGCTGATACGCCAGCTGCGCCCCTTCTTAGAGTCAGAAGACCTAAAGACAGTAGTGCACGCGCTGGTAACCTCAAGGCTTGTCTTCTGCAATGCGCTCTACATAGGGCTACTATTGTACCTAGTTCGGAAACCTCAACTAGTTCAAAATATGGCAGCCAGGTTGGTCACCGGTACATCTAGGGGTGAGCATATTACCCCAACATTAAAATCACTCCACTGGCTGCCAATTAGTTTCCGGGCAAAGTACAAAGTGTTTGGTCATTACCTTTAAAGCCCTAAATGGTTTGGGTCCAGGTTACCTGCAGAATCGCCTTCTCCCATATAGTCCGCCCCGCAAACTCAGGTCCTCTGGGGAGAACTTACTTCAGTCAGCCAAGACTAGGCTGACATCAGTTTCCCAGAGGACCTTTTCTTCTGTCGCCCCCAGATTGTGGAATGGCCTGCCGGAGGAGATTCGTAAAATTAACTCTCTGTGTAATTTTAAGGCAGCTTTAAAGACTATCCTTTTCTGGCAGGCCTATCCAGATCAATGTTAAATCATGAATTTTTAAGATGTATTGATTCCTGTTCTAATGTTGTTCCCCGCCTCGATCCAAAGGCAGAGGTGGGTACGAAATAAATTATTATTATTATTATTATTATTATTATTATTATTATTATTATTATTATTATTATTCCTCACTCAACCATGAAACTCACTGGGTGATTTCGGACCTGCACTGACTCTCATATAAGCTGCTCTGGGTTCCTTGCAAGAGAAACAAAGGTGGGGTATAAATGTAATAATAAATAAAATGAGTAAATGTATTGCCAAGATAGTGGAAGGTTTCTGGCTGGTCTACTATATGAAGAAACGACACTATAATAGGTGGTGTCATGTTTACCATTGATAAGTGCAAACAAAAAGAATTTGACTAAAATGAAATGAAATTCATTATTATTATTACTTGAATTATTATTTGTATATTAAAACATATACAGAGCTTTCAGGTAAAATATGTTGGGGAAGGGGTGTATTGGTATTTTGGCCGTGCCCCTTCTGCCTTCAGCCTCACCAACCACTGGAATGCAGCCCCTGTGAGCGTCTCCAAAATTGGATTTGGCCCTGAAAGAGGTTTGACATCTCTACTGTAGAGCTTCCAGTGCATTGCTGACAGATAACATGCATGTATGTACAGATTAAACACAGCACATTGATAAGCCAAAGGGGAAATGTACTGCACATGCAGGAGTGCAGCCATAAATGTCAGCTTAAACAGATCCACTATATATCAAATGAACTCACACCGTGGGATCTTGTGCACAGCAGTACACAGCAATTACCACCCCTAAAAGCTTCCAACCATCTTACTGTATCATATCACACCAAGCCATTGAGTTAACATCCAGCTAACAGCCTTCCATAATTAGTAACTGGCAATTTGTCTGAAGAAATGCTTAATGGCAGTAGATAATGATGATGACATTGGTAATAATGTAGGTAATAATTATGACATTGTCAATGTAGCATAGGTGGGTGGGTAGGGAGAGTTAAGGTTACAAGGCCCTCCAGATGTTATTGGACTGCAACTCCCATCAGCCCCAGCCAGTATAGCCAGTGGTGTGGGGGTAATGGAGATTTGGAAGGCCACAAGTTGCCCACCCCTGTTGTAAAGATTGGTGACAGCTGAGGTGATGTGTGAATACCACTCCCAATGTTTATTTCTTCCTTTCCTTTGACATCTGCTCCCTTCCATAGTCCAACCAGCTTGCTTTTGGACTTTGGAATCGTCAAACATGCAAATAGGAGAGAGGGCGGCTGAGATATATTTATTTATTACATCTATATTCTGCCTTTTTCCCTCCAAGGAATTCAAGGCAGCATACATAATCCTCCTCCTCCTCTCCATTTTATCCTCACAACAACAACCCTGTGAGGTAGGTTGGGCTGAGAGTCTGTGACTAGCCTAAAGTCACCCAGTGAGCTTCCATGCCAAGTGGCGACTAGAACCCGGATCTCCTAACACTCAGTCCAAATCTCCAATCATAGAATCATAGAATAGCAGAGTTGGAAGGGGCCTACAAGGCCATCAAGTCCAACCCCCAATCACTACACCACACTGACTCCTGGATTGGATTGGTCTTCTGGATGCTGATATCACAGCAGCTCTTAACTGTGCATCGAATGCCTTATTCTTATTGCTGTTCATACAGTAGGGCAGAGTATTTGGAGGAAGATCACACATTTCTACTGTTCCCTCCCTCTCAGCTTTTTGATGTTACCTCCCTTGATTGCACCAGTGAAGCTGTTCAGGCAGGAGAGATGGAGCATGTCTAGACCACGGGGGTGGAGGGGGAGGATCTCACGATATGGTGATCACGAGATCCTCCCCCTCAGTCTACATGTGTTGCGCGACATCCCGGGAGGAAGAGGACGTCGCTTCCGCCATTATTATTTTTCATCAAAAATGAGCGCAAGAGCCCTCCAGCGACAAGATAATTATTTCTTTAAAAAAACACCCTCCTGCTCCCCCACCCCACCCCCAATGGGCACGGAGCTCCTGAGGAGTTCTGTGCCCAGTTCATGGCTCCTCACGGTACTCGCAAGGAGCCGGGAACAAACTGGGACGGCTGCCCACACATCCTGAGGTCTCAGGGTCATCCCAGGACCATGGGAAAAACCAGGATTAAAGTCATCCTGGCTATCCCGGGGAAAGGGAGAGATCATCCCTCCCTGAGATCCCCTGTGCATCATGTGGACGCACAGGGACGATCCCGGGATATCGCCCCATCTAGACATGGCCATGGACTGATTTGCAGATTCGTGCAGTTTCAGACAGGAAGCTGCCTTATCCTGAGTCAGATCATTGGTCCATTTAGCCAGTGCTGGTTTCAAGATTTTGAGGGTCCTTGGACAAGACACCCTTAATGCCCCCCTCTCAGTGAGCCTCACTGCCACTGTCACCAGCTGCTCTTGTTTCTCCTCCTCTTTCTCATTATTAAGAAATATTTTTGTAAGCCGCCTTGAGAACCTTTTTGGCTAAAGGGCGGGATAAAAATGCTAAAATACATAAATAAATAATTGCTGCCACTTGCTTGTTTGAGCATGTAGGCAGTGATATCTACTGCTGCTCCTTTTCACCATCACCATTGCGATGGGCTAGAGTGAGAGACAGGTGAACAAACAGGTTGCAATGATAAAGACGAGGAGCAACTCCAGGGCCCTCTCGTCAGTGGGCGCACGGGCCCTTGGCAAGTGCCCCACAAGGCCTACCCTAGATGCTGCAGCTGCATCTAGCCCAGCATTGTTGACACTGACTGGCAGTGTCCATCCAGGATTTCAGGCAGGATCCTTTGGCCTAATCTACACAAAGCAGGATATTGCACAATGAGCGGGGTATGAAAGCAATATATAATAGGCAGGAGCCACACTACTGCTTTATAGTGGTATTGAAGTGCACTTACAACTGTTGGGGCCCATTGACACATACCATATACCTCTTTCATAGTGCTATATCCTGCTTGGTGTGGCTCCTGCCTTTTATATACCGCTTTCATAGTGCAATATCCTGCTTCGTTTAGATTAGGCCTTTCTTAGGCCTACCTGGAGCTACTGAGGATTGAACCCGGGACCTTCTTCATGAAAAGAGAGCCAGTGTGGGGTAGTGGCTAAAATGTTGGACTGGGGGTTGTGAGATCCGGTTTCTAGTCCCCACTCAGCCATGGAAACTCACTGGGTGACTTTGGGCCATTCAAACTCTCAGCCCAACCTACCTCACAGGGTGGTGGTTGTTGTTGTGATGATAAAATGGAGTGGAGGAGGATTACATACACCACCTTGGGTTCCTTGGAGAGAAAAAAGCAGGATATAAATTAAATAAATAAATAAATAAATACATGCACTCTACCACTGAGCTATGGCCCCTCCCCTTTGAATATTTCAACATCTGAAGCATTACCATAGGAAGTAAGTCTGCTATACTGACAATTATTCTGCAGATCTGCACAAGAAAAAGACGGATGCCTTGAAGGAGGTGAAAGCATGACCATCTCAAACAGCCAGATATAGCCTGCAGCGAGGGAGGCTTTGCCTGGAAGCTCTGCAGTTTACTTCAAAGGCTCCAAAATTAACACACAGTCTGACTAGGGGGATCTGCTTAACCAACTGCTTTCCAAAATAAAATAAAATTGCCTGGGACAGTCATCATGGGGCTTCCCCATTACAGTGCCAGTTGTATTTTTCTGAAGGACGTTTCTGCCTTTAACAACGCCTGAAAGCATGGTGTTGGAGTGCATCCTTCACACTTCTGTATGGTGAGAGAATCATGAAGTTAAGATGAGCAGCTGTAACACTCTTGAAATGTGTGAATAGGCAGCCTCTGAGCCAGCAGAGGGAATCCAGCAGTCGCAATGCTGAAAAATCTGAGCTAGTTTTATTTCGACAGTCCATTGTCAAATGGAGCCTTTAAGGGAAATGGCAAGGGGCAATAATCACTGTGAAATGGAAGGGAAAGAGGGAGATCTCAAGCCAGGGACACCAGTTAGGGTGAGTGGGGTCGTAGGCTACACGCTAGATTCCAGACTGCATATGACTTGTTCCTCATCAGTACCTATATATATGGTAAACAACAACAACACCTCGTTGGCTTTACACATTGGAAGAAACTTAATGTAACAGAGACCTGTATGTCATGGAAGGAAGGAAGGAAGGAAGGAAGGAAGGAAGGAAGGAGAGAGAGAGAGAGAGAGAGAGAGAGAGAGAGAGAGAAAGGTGGGGATGGGTGAGAATTTCATTTCTTTTTTTCCTTTTTTATAAGAATTTATCCAACTTTGCAAATTTCTCCATAAGTGGGATAAAAAGAACTTGGTTTTTTTGGAGGTGGGAATAAATATGTGAGGAACCTAAGATGGGCAAACATGCGGCATTTGAGCTCATTAAGGTTCTCCAAATTCTTCCTTGAAGCTTGATTCACATTTCTGAGTGCAAGCTTCTTATTTATTTATTTTTCCAGTAGGGAAAAATGCACATTTTTGATCAAGAACGATGCACATTTTAAAAAGTGTGTACACTTTTCCTGATCGAAAACCTGCATTTCTCCCCATAGGCTAAAGTGGATTTGGCAGAGAAAGTGCGCATTTGCGCAACTACGCACTTTTGAACACGTATTTGGAAAATTTTCTCAACTCTTGCGCTCCTGCTTGTATTTGCACGCAGGGTTGCGAACAGGAAATGTTCACATGATTTGTGAACAGGAACAAAATTCTTGTACATCCCTAGGAGAAACAGAAATGGAGAGTTTCATCCATCGAGGCTCAGGGCTTTGAGTGCTTAGCTCTCTAAAGTCTGTTTTTGAATCCCTGTCTATTCTATCCTTTTTGTGGTGCTAAATTGGGGTTGCCACTGCTTTTAGCAAACTTTGGAAATATAGCTGCCTTCCCCAACCAGGTGCCCTCCAGATGTGTTGGACTACAGCTTCCATGTTCCTCAGCCAGCATGGCCAACTGCTAAAGGGCACTAGGTTAGGGAAGAATGAAATATATCATTAAGGAAACAGGTTTGGGAGGGGGCTTTTTCTTCAGTGCAAACAGTATGTGCAGCATAACTTTCTCACCAGGGATGCTAGGATTTGTAGTCCCAGACCCAGCCTTCAGCAGGAAAAGATAGTTGGTGGTGGGGACTTGGAAGATCCATATCTGCAGCCACCTCTGCAGCCAAGGGATGCATAACATATGGCCTACAGACCACGTACAGCTCCCACTGTCACCAGTTTTCTCTGGTGGTGTAGCAGCAGCAGTAGCAAAAACTGGGGGAAATCTGTAACTTTTGCCACTGAAAATGCTGCTACAGAAGCTTACCTGGGATCGCCTTCCCTTGTACAATCCTCCCTGCACACTTAGGTCCTCCGGGGAGAACTTACTTCAGTCAGCCAAAACTAGTCTGGCAACTGTTACCCAGAGGACCTTTCCTTCAGTCGCCCCCAGACCGTGGAAAGGCCTGCCAGAGGAGATTCATAAAATTAACTCTCTCGATATTGTATTGGTTTTATATGCTCTTTTAATTCATTTTATGTATTTGGTATTGTTCTAATGTTGTTCCCCACCTCGATCCAAAGGGAGAGGCGGGTAAGAAATAAAATTATTATTATTATTATTATTATTATTATTATTATTATTATTATTATTGTTGAGAAATTTAGGTTGAAAATAAGCTAAATTTGTCCTTAGGAAGTCTCCATGGCGGTTGGCCACCATAGTGCAGTTTCTTTGACATCATTGCACTGCTGCATATTGTCTGTGCATCAAGAGTATGCCTGGTTTGGGGGAGGGGGGGTCTAAGGCAGAAATGGTTTCCTGGGCCACCTGAAGTTGCCCACTCCTAATCAAGCTAAGGTATTATTGGCGGAGTTAGAGTTGGCAGCAGAGTGGATGCTCCCCAAGAACTTTCAACAGCCCACAAACCCTCGACCCCTTTCAGGATGAACATAAGAATGCAGGTGTAATACACTTCTGAAAGTACTCTTTCACCTGCCTTATTACAGACTTGGTTTGAGAGAATCCATGCTGTGTTGTGTTTTTCTTATCTGGGCAGGATTTCCATTTTAAAGGAAGCTTTCTTGTATTTTTATAGTTTCTTTTGGACTTTTGTGTGTGTCTGAAGGGGCCGGGGAGAGGGAGGGGGGTACATTTGCTAATCTGAGATATGCATTTTGTTTGAGATTCTATTATCCTTCTTTTTAATAACCTCCAAGCATCCTGAAGCGATTTGACCCACCAGACTCTCCCTTTCAACTTGCTTTTCACTAATCCCCTCATTCTTGAGAAATTTCCTCTTTTGAAGTTAAAAGCGACCATGTTGAACTTTCTGGGCGACCTCCCAGTCACGTAGAAGTTGAATTTGATGGTGTTCACATCACTGCTTGTGAGCAGGTTCGACACCAGATCCTGAGCATCACTGAAGACTGACTGGTCCTGATGGTTATGTGCAACCTCCAAAAACTGAAGCAGCAAGCCTATCTACCAGTAGCTGGAGAACATGGGTGGGAGGGTGCTGTTGCACCTCTATCCTGCTTGTGGGTCCCTGGTCAACAGCTAGTTGGCTACTGTATGAATGGAGTGCAAGATGGACTCTTGGTCTGATCCAGCATGGCTCTTCTTATGTTCTTATTGTGTTGAGGGCTTCCTTCCCTCCAGTCATCTCCATGGCTAAGAATTATAGGGGGGAGTCATTTATCAGATTGAGAAATTTGGGTCTGGATCTGGATTCAGGGGCATGCAAGTGGGCTCATGGAAGAAGACCTCCCATACCACCTCCCCATGGCAGCCCCTCATATCCCCTGAAAATGCTACACAGTGGGTTGGGCACCCCACTAAATAGGATGAGCTGTGGGGATGGGAAATCCCCCCCCAAATCATGCAAAGGTATCTTCTATGAATGAAGCCCTTCCATCTAGGGCCTGGATCCAAATGTATGACTCTTTGACATGATCTGAAGATACATTTAGCCAATCAATTTGTTGAAATGCCATTATTACAGCATTTTAGTCATTTAAAATACTTATACTCCATCTTTCTGCCTGACAGCAGGCCTTCAAGTCAGCTGTCAATAAAATGAAAGCAATACACTAATTAAGACACAATACAATTTTTCAAAAAGAAAAAAAAGAAGAAAAGGCAAGACTGCAAAGAGGTAGTCAATATTTACAAAGTTTATGTAAAATATTAAAAAGTACCTGAGGGTTTCCCCACCTCATTATGCTCAGTGCTTCCTCTCTATGGTAGCATTTGGGTCTGGTACATGATTTTAAAATGGTGCTCAAGTACAGGTCTGCCAAAGAGGGATTCAGGCTACACATTAACTAGTGCTCGTAGCTACCTGGGGAATGCTGGGAGTTGTAGGACTTCTTTCTGTCCAAACATGCATAGTGGCAGGATCTACACTACTGCTTTATAGTGGTATTGAATAGGCATGTGCTCCGCTCCTATTAGAAGTGCAGAAGCAGGAGCGAATTGGCCTGCTCCGCCTTGCCCAGAGGCAGAGTAGAAGCGGACCGCGGACCCCTAGAAGCAAGGTGAAGAGAAGCGCCCATTTTTCGGAGCTCCTCTTTCAGGCGGACCGCTCCGATCGCCATCTTGAAACATTTCGCCCATAGATAACTGGGTTGTTTTTGAAGCTATCGTTCTTGTGCTTAGACAGTCGTGGATGGGGGTCATTTTGAGACTACTCTCACCTCTCTGCGTCGTGCGGGTCGCGCGCTAGAATTTTTTAAAAATCGGGTCAACAAACGGACAGCGCAGGTCAAACGGCGGTTTTCGCCCATAGGATTGCATTGCGGAAAAGAATCGGGGATAACTGGGTTGTTTTTTAAGCTATCATTCTGAAACTTCTTGTGCTTAGACAGTCGTGGATGGGGGTCATTTTGAGACTACTCTCACCTCTCTGCGTGGTGTGGGTCGCGCGCTAGAATTTTTAAAAAAGTAGGGTAAAGGCGGGAAAAAGATTACCTTTTCGATTGCTGAGGGGCAGAGTCAACTCCCGGTCATGATCACATGATCCCAAAGTTGGAGGAGGGGATAGGCAAAACGGGTAACTTGGGATTCTGGGAAACTTCTCTTTCTTAGTCTGAACGGACTTTTCCCAGTGTTTTTTAAAACAGTAGCCCCACCAAATGCACAAACACAACCTGTGAAATCATATACTAAGCCAATAATAAGAGATAGAAACACAGCACTGCTACCCACCCTAACTTTGGGGAACAACTGAAAAGATGTGGTGCAAGGGGATGAGCTCCCCTAGGGCATCTCATTGTGGACGTGCCCCCACTCTCTCCTGTACTTGGAAGGCCATCAGAGCCTTCCAAAGAGAGTAACCCGGTGGAGCAATGCCTATCATGAGTTGAAGTGAGTGGTCGACTTCTCTTAGTGGTGGAGCGATGCCTATCATGAGTTGAAGTGACAGTTCCACTTTTCTGTTGTGGTGAAGCAATGGCTTTCATGAGTTGAACGGACAGCCTTGCTTCTTAAAAGACTGGTTGACCACCAGTCAAATTGGCAGCTGCTGCTTCCCCCTCCCCTGGGCATGTCCCCCTATTGCTGGTAAAAGACAGATATAGCCTTTTTAAAAAAGTTCTTCTTGCTGTTTATTCAGCAACACCGCTGCTTTTAATTCCACCCCTCCTTTGTTTATTTATTTATTTATTTATTCCATTTTATATGCATTACTGGCTTATCCTTGGCTCACTTCCTTATGCCCCCAGAAATGTCTGTTGCCTGCCTGCCTGCCTTCCCTCTCTCCTCCCCTGCCCGCCTTGCAGGGATGTTGTGTGTGTCTGGCTTTGACTCAGGGGAGAAGTCCTTCCTGCGCTCACTTGGAGTTTTGGAAGTTCCAAATCCATTTTTCAAGTGTGGAAGAAGATTCATAGGTTGATCTCTACTCCCCAATTCATGGCATGTTGGGATTTCCTTTGAAATGGCCCCATTGAGAGGTCTGCAGGTTTAAGCCCTGCCAAAAAACAGGGGATGATGGGACTGCCTTGAGTCTCAGTGTGCGGCGTATGTATTCCTGGATAAGCTGTCATGGTGGTGAGTTTGAGGGTTTTTTTTAACGTGCAAATTGACGGAGCTATTGGAAAGGGGTGTGAATGGGTGTTGGATTTTCATAAATTCCCCAAAAATCAGGGGATGATGGGACTGCCTTGAGTCTTGGTGTGCATATGTATCCCTGGATAAGCTTTCATGGTGGCGAGTTTGAGGTTTCTAACGTGCAAATTGACGGAGCTATGGAAACGGGTGTGAATGGGGTGCCCGATTTTCAAAAATTCCCCCAAAATCAGGGGATGATGGGATTGCCTTGAAACTTGGCATCCATGTGGACACATGGATAAGGTATCATGGTGCCGAGTTTGAGGTTTCTAACTTGCAAATTGACGTAGTTGTAGAATGGGACAATTTGGGGTGAGTTAAGCCGCGCCAAAAATCAGGGGATGATGGGATTGCCTTGAGTCTGGGCGTCCACGTGGACACATGGATAAGCTGTCATGGTGGTGAGTTTGAGGTTTCTAACGTGCGAATTGACGGAACTATCCCAAGGGGTCTGAATGGGGGGCCCGATTTTCATAAATTCCCCAAAAATCAGGGGATGATGGGATTGCCTTGAAACTTGGCGTGCGTGTGTATACCCCCATGAGGTGTCATGGTGCCAAACGTGAGGTTTCTAACTTGAACCAAAAAAAAAGTTGTTTACTTTTTTTAGCTTTCAATGCAACCCTATGGGGGGGAAAAACAGAGCTCCGATCCGGATCCGGAGCTCCGAGCGGAGCGGAGCAGAAATGGGCGGAGCGGGGGCGGGGCGAAGCAGCCTGATCCGAAAATCACGGATCTGCAAGTGAAGCGGAGCGGGGGGTCCATGCACACCCCTAGTATTGAAGTGCACTGACAACTGTTGGGGCCCATGACACATCTACATCAAGAAGGATATAACACTATGAAAGCAGTATGAAAATGGTATATGGCATGTGTCACAGGCCCCAGCAGTTGTCAGTGAACTTCACTACCGCTTTAAAGCAGTAGTGTGGCTCCTGCCTCCATACACTGCTTTCGTACCACTTTCATAGTACAATGATCATACAATCTGATCAACTTAGAGGATGTAGAAGAGACATACAAACCATCCATTGTAGACCCAGTGCACACTCTTGCACAAAACCCTGAAATCCAGTCCAACCAAATGTCCCTAGGAAATAGTTCAGAGGCAATTCAAGGCCAATGGGACATACAGTATAAACTGGACAGTGATATTGATTGATTTAATATTAAAGAGAAAGGTAATCTGAGTTCTTTTCCCACACTATCTTTACTGGCACATACTGATATTTTGAGACGGATAGAAATATTAAGTGACCATCTGAAAACGATTCAGAATGATTGTGCAGCCTTTAAGGAAAAAGAAAAAGTGTCTAGCCGAAGTATGGAGAACAACCAATCCCCCCAGAAGTATGCACCAGTAAGTAGGGTTGGTGTAAGAAAGGTGAATGCTGATGAAACAAAAGATCCACTGAAAAAATTGGTGGTAGCTGAATTTTTGCTGTCAGATAACAGAGCTACAGGACACCCTAACTTCTCATAAGCCAACTCCAAATGTAATCGGAACAAATCCATCTGCTTGGAAAGATGTGAGATATCTGGAGGAAGATGAACTTGGATCCCCTGAGAGGCTTGTGGAACCTCTTCAGCCATCTATAAAAATGACTTGTTTAGTGTAATCAAATGTCAGCACGATCTGCCCACAAATGGACCAGATTGAGGACCTGGATTGGATTAATCAAGCCTGTTAATTGGGGACCAGAAAAGTACAACAAAACAATGTTTCCGTGCTGATGATAAATCCCTTGGAACGAATACAGGAACTCAATCTATGACTGATGGAGGGGGGGGGCTGTTCAGATCTGACAAGGAAGTTATTTTAATAATGCCCTGCAGATACAATCTATTGGGGGTGGGTGTAAGCGGCGAGTGTTAGGTGGGAGGCGGCGATGGTGTAGGCGAAGACCAAGGACTCTTGTCGCGCTCCCTCCCTCGTCTGTCCCCTTGGTCCATTCAGCATCAGGCGATGGCCTCATGGATGGTAGTCCTCTTTCTCTTATGATGGTGAATGCTAGGTCTGTATGTAATAAGACCAGTATTGTCCATGATTCGATCATGGACGAGCGCCCAGATCTAGCTGTCTTTACGGAGACTTGGTTGGGTGAGGTGGATGGACCGGTGTTAGCCCAGTTTGTTCCAGTTGGGTACTCGATTCATCACCAGGCAAGACAGGGCCGTCGGGGAGGAGGGGTTGCTTTAGTATATTCATCTAGTTTATACTTTTAATTGCTTCAAATGCCTTTGTAAGGCGTTTTTATTTTCACAAGAGTCTGGGGAAGGGTGGTTTAAATTGGGGTTGAGGGCTTTTAATGGTTTGAGGGTGAGGGTTTTAATGGAATTGTTGTAATGTGGGTTGAGGGTTTTAATGGAATTGTTTTATGTGTTATTGTAAAGCGCCTCGATGCCAGAAATGGTGAGGCGGCACTATAAAAATGCTTTAAATAAATAAATAAAATAATAAAATAATATCCTGCTTGGTGTAGATCTGGCCAGTTTTGCCCCCTAAATTATGTAGCCAGGTTGAGTAAAGGAAGATCACCCTCAAAGCTCTGGTCAGAGGGAGGACAGTCATATGTCTCCAGTACTAATTTACTTTTGGGACCTGGGGCTCATCTACACCAAGCAGGGTATTCCACTATGAAAGCAGTATATAAAAGGCAGGAGCCACATTGCTGCTTTATACAGGTACTGAAATGCACTGACAACTGTTGGGGCCTATTGATACATCTACACCAAGCAGAATATAGCGGTATGAGAGCAGTATGAAAGCAGTTTATGGTATCTGTCAATGGGCCCCAACAGTGTATTTCAATACCACTATAAAGCAGCAGTGTGGTTCCTGCCTTTTATATACTGCTTTCATAGTGGAATATCCTGCTTTGTGTAGATGAGCCCCTGGTATTTCTACCAAAAATGATTCTGTTAGATGCTCAGACAATGCAAACTACTTTTCACCAACGTAAGTGGTACACCAGCTGCAGTCCTTCATGGGCAAAAATAACCATGTCACTCACAGCTAACCATGGTCTGAAAACATCCTAGTTAGATAACTGTAATGCATTGTACATCCAGGCCCCTTTGAAGGACTTCTTTAAATGAGCGGTTTATAGTACGCTTGTGATAAGCCATTCACAGATGTTCATGGGTCATTTTGATGATGCCGTTAGCCTCCTGCATGTCTCCTGCTCCATTTCCCAGTTTTAGCATTAAAAATAAGCCTCAGAAAAACCGACTCTTCTGAAATATGTCGGGATTTGTCAGGATTTCCTGCCATCTGCAGGCAAAGTTGCACTATAAAATGCCCACTAGAGGGCACTTTCCCATTGAACTGTATGGGCCATGTGACCGTTGCTCTCTTCCCTGTGTAATTTCAGCTCATTTCAAATGCAGAAGAGAAGCAGGAAGCAGAGCAATGGTAAGGAAACATGATTTCCCCCTGTCTGAAAGTCCTTGAAGACTATTTAGAAAATTCAACTGCTTAGGTATTCAGCAGTCAGATGTTAACTGGGGGTCAAACAGACATTACTTTAAATGTGTCTAGCAGCTATCTCCCTCACCCCCATTTTTACTCTACAGTAGGTGCAGGGGACCAATCTGGATCTGAAAAACCTATCTCACTAGGGCTCTGATCTAGACTGGGCCCCTGCATCTACTCTAGAGTAAAATTAGGGGAAAGGTAGCTGCTAGACACATATTGAAAATGATGCTTGTTTAGGCCCTGGGACGTGCTGTTCTGTGCATGTTTTGGCCATGATAAAAGCTTTTTGCCAGGTGTGTGCCAGATTTACCTACAGAGGTAAATCTGAGTTTGCTTGGGATGGGTGGGCTCCCCTCTCCCCACGAATGCATTCCAGAAGTAATCCGGAGTAATCAAGTTAATTTGCATTGAATGCTGAACATTTTGTATTTCTGACACTTGTGTACCATTAGCTCTCTGCTGTTTAGTCAGTAGGTTAGTATAAGCAGCTTACACCATAGATGATGGAGAGCTAGAAACCTGATGGCTGGGTTGATTGGCCCTTCTTGAAGGGCAGAAAACATATTAAAAGCTCAAGTTATCAATAAAAAACAGTGGTGGTGATAGTATATGCCCTCTCAACTTCTCCCCCTCCCACAGTATATTTGTTAAATAGCAACGCTGCTATATGGAAAGGAATGTCAGAATTCTGATGCTTGAAGCATGACCTAAATCTAGGGCTTTACCTGGAGAACTATGGGAGTGTTCTTCAGTCACTGAAGGGAATAGGGCCATGCAACATGAGCCCTTGCAGTTGGCAGGCAGTATAAGCCTCTGGATTGGCCAAAACTGAGGTCAGTACAAGGAGCCTGGCTGGCTTTCTGCTCATTCCTGGTCAGTGGAGCAGTGCCTTCTGCCTGCTGTACTTCAAGTTCTGCCTTTCAGCTCCAGCACTGGGAGTTGCCAAAGACCAGTACAAAACGACCTGGCTCTGTTGTTTGTTTTTGCAATTTCAGCTTGAGTTTTAGCTGTGCAACTTAGATAAATAGACAGCTTTTGTGCTTGGTTTATCTCTTTTTTCTATATGAATTGATATAGAAAATAGCCAACACTTCCACCAACAATGGCTTAACTCCACCACTTGTCCTGACAGAGACAGCTTGACCTCACCTCCAACCCACGATTGCCCTCAGTTCCACCTCTGGATTTGTTTGAAGGCAGGAATGGGCAACCCGTGGCCCACAGCTGCAGGCAGCCTTTGAAAGCCACCTCTGTTTGTTTGATTGATTGATTGATTGATTGATTGATATGTATCCAGCCTTTCTACCAAGAAGAACGGCACTCAAGGCCTGCTGCAGGTGCCCTGACCCCCTGTTCCCCACATGCTGACACCACTGTAGCCTCCACAGACTAATTCTTCATGGAAAGAAGGCACATGGTGACCCTGATTCTGTATGAAAAGGGATCATGTGGGGATGACTCCAACTGGCAGACTCAGGAGGGCAGGAGGCACAATCTCAGCACACAAGGATGCTGAGATGGGGAAAAGAGCATGTGGGGGCAGAGTGTATGCATAATAGTGTGTGTGTGTGTGTGTGTGTGTGTGTGTGTGCATGCACATATTTGTCTGTGCATGCTTACAGGTGTGGCCCCTGACCTATCACCTATCCATGAATACACCCCAAGAGGGCAAATAAGTTGCCCACCCATGTTCTAGGATCCCCAGACCCCCCTGGGATTCTACACTATTTTTATTTTAACGGATGGTAAACCTTACCAACAAAGACCCTGTGTTGGAGAAAACACATTCAGGGCATAGATTCTGATACAGCTACCAAAAGCCCCAATCTGGCCCTGATGGGGAGTTTGAGCACCATCAGACAAGCATTTTATTGTACGCTCATTACTGGGCGTTCATGGATTTTTGCGGGTCCCTCTCGCAACGTTGAAAGCCTCCCATGCACCTCCCGACCCTTCTAGCCTTCTTCGTGCCACAAACCATCACCACACAGTAAGTCTGACTTAAAATAAAAACAGAAGTTGCCACTATCTCCTGCTGTGTGCAGGAGAAGCACCAGGATCAAAATGGCCCAGTGAATGGGCCACGTGCAAGTTGTTTACTTCCTCTTTCAAAAGAGGGATGAACATGCTAGCAGAGAAGTGATGGTAAGGAAACGAGATTTTTCCCTGTGTGATGATGGTCTTTGTCTGTAAAGAGAGCATGGTATAACTTTGGGATCATCCCATTTCTGGCTTTAAAATATCACTATTAACCCTGTTAGATAGCAAATGTTGGGAAGGAATACAACTTACAAATCCTCAAACTCGAGACATTATTTCTCGGGATGCCCCAATATCAAATCTTGAACAAAAATCTTCTCCATCTTCTGTGTTAATGGGATTGTTGTATTGTCCACTAGAAGAATCCCCTGGCAAGCAGTTAACTGAGCCACTGGAGAGAATTCTTCTTAACACCTTTAGTGCTCTCCCAACAAAAGAACAGATCAATAGTGCACAGATTGGGGACTTTACAAACCAAGTTGATTGAATTAAGTGATATGAAGGGTAGCCTTCCACAACCACAATTGACTCAAGTAAACGATAATTCCTTGGTTAAGCAGGCTGAGCTGGGCTTTAAATGCATATTAGAATCCAGTTCTGACTCTTTTGTCAGGGAGTATGTCAGCAGTAAACCAGCTCACGATCGGATGTCTGTGGAGGAATGGACACAGAGATGTTATTTGGAGCCCAATGAGATGCAGCAAATTGTAGAACTAATCTTGAAAACTCCTTTATTGCCAAACGTAGTTGTAAATCACTCTATCAGCAATGTTCGTATCTTCGAGGATGCAAAAGGGCAGCTTCACAACATACCCTATATTAATTGACAATGAATGACTCAGAGCTATTCCATACTGAATATTCTATCTTGGAATATTGCCAGATGGGCTGCTAAAATGAAGGATAGTGGCTCTGTTGAATGTATTAATTCCTTTGGTGTTTTGCTGTTCCAAGAAACACGGGCTAAAGAAAAAATTGAGCTAAAAGGGTTTGCAGCTGGAGCAGTAGGAGCTAATTCTACTTTGGAGAAACGTAGACCTATTACAGGACTTGCCTGCCGTGTCTTTTCCTCACTTGATGCATCCATTACTTGGCTGCCTCGCTGTAATTCAATTGCTACGGCAGCCCTGATAAAATTTATAGCTTGTAGTTTTAACATATACTGACCAGCGTTACATTCTACACAAGAAGTGAAGGCCAACTGGAATAAATTGGAACAGTACTTTATTATGATGGAATCCCATCACTCTTCACCTCATTTAATTATTGCTGGTGATCTTAATGCAAGGATTGGTTCAGATAATGATATGTTATATTTTTCTAAACATTGGCATCTGATTGACTGCCCAATCAACTTTATCAGTTTCTTTAAGGATAAAAAACAACCCCATTTGCACAATTGTATTTAATGGGACTTACATTCAGTGGGACTTACACCCAGGTAAGTGTGCATAAAACCAGCCTTATACAGAGTATGGAGCAGCAACCCTGTGCTGCAGACTTCTTAATGTGGGTTCTCATCATGCCTCACATAAATATTCTGCAATGCCAGCAGTTTCTCCAGGTGACTCCGTTTTTATTATATTGAATGTAGAAAGGGAACTCCTTCAGGACTGCTGCCTGGGAGAGCCTGCTAGCTGCTGCTGCTGCTGAACTTTGGAACAAGCTCATCAAGCACTACTAATGCTAGAAGGATTGTACATGATTTTAAAAATGGTTAATGGTTTTTAATCTTAATGGCTTTTAATCGTGGTGAACTGCCCAGAGAGCTTTGGTATTGGGTGGTATAGAAATATAATAAATGAAATGAAAAATAGTTCTTTTCTGCTTTCTCTTCTGCAATCAAAGCATTCCCAAAGGGCATGTACCAGACTAAAAAGGTTTTTAAGGTAGCTCAGGTGCACAAGGAGAGATAGATTTGGCCTCTGGTTCTGGACTCCTGCAATAGCAGCTTCTTTACTCATCATCTGTAATATATGGCCAAAGATCCAGTAGCTAGAGCAGAATTGGGGGTGTGGCTTTCCAGATGTTCTTGGACCATTAGCCCCAGCCATCAACACCATTGTGTGGCCATGTGTCCTCTTTGACAGAGGTCAATCCTTTATTTAAAGGGCTGCCAGAAGACTGTCCTCTATTTTGAAGGTGGCCTTTATTTGAAGGGCTGTCTAGCCCAAATCCACTTGAAAAATAAAGAATCGTTGGAAAGAAGAGTTGGGCCGTGAAATTGCCTATGTTTGAGCAAGGCACACAAGTCACCTGGTCAGTCTTCCACACTGTGGTGGGATATACTGTATTTGTATTGAAATTATAACAATGATTTCTAAATTGGCATATGCATATTTTATGCAAAGAACTGTCCTTCTTGTCTTTGTTTTTGGTGATGCATGCCTTCTCTTTGGGCAATTCACAAGTGGCCATCCTAATCACCAACAGTGAGGGATTATGGGAGTTGCCATCTGACAACTTCTGGAGGACCAAACATTCTCCATCCCTGACCATGAGTTACCCAATTATGGTCTATATCCTCCATTGTGAGATTGCTGGGCCACTAGCATTCCTCACTGGCATGAAGGTGATACAACCTGGGTAACTGCTCACCTAGACACCCACTCATCTGTTTTTGCTTCCGTTGTTCTCCATAGAGGCTTCAGGTAACCAGGTTTCTTTATTTTAGGCCTGCTATTTTGAGCTGAGTATGTTCCCCCCGCCAGTAGCTTGCTGTTTCTCAAGATGCCAACATTGCCATTGTCAAAATATTAAAGCAAATGCGAGCTTAACTGAGTACAATGACGCTTGCAAGCAATTTTGATGGGCACAGTTCTCTCTGCTTAATGTAAGCTGACTAATTGTTAATAGGCTGTGGAATAGGAGCAACATAATGTGCTTTTTCATATCGCTTACACTAGCTTTGATAGGTACTAAAATGCTTTCGATGAGGCATGCCGCTCTTTTCATTGCCTCTCTCTCTCTCATTTGGAGGGAGCTGGCTGGGAATTAAAAAGACATAAAGACTGTAGCCTAGTGGATTTAATGGCTTGAGGGGGAAATGTGACACGTGTCTCTCTAGTTAGATACCTTCCCTTTAGTCCTACAGAATTATCCTGTGAACTGTGAGCTGCTGTCACTTCTGCTGTCCATTTCTAACATTATTGCTTTTTAAGACCAATGCAGTCCGTGCATACATGGCTAACGTTATTCGATGCAAGAGCTCAATGCGAGAAATATATGGCTGTTTTCTTTGTGCAGGGATTTTCTTTTTTAAAGGAGAAACATCCAGTTGTATGAATCCTGTATCAAGTAATACAACTTATGCAAAGGTTTACCAGTTCAATCAGACCGAGGTCTGCTCAAGGCTGGGTCTACTGAAGCAGCAGAATGACATGCTTGACAGGTCTGTACCAATATAGGTTACATATAGGGGATGTCACTTCTGTATTCTCCACCATATAAACAGGCCCTAATGCTTACAGAACTCAGTGTGAAGTCCCTAGGAGTTTCACACACAGATGGATTGGAGGCTTGATCTGCCAAACTTAAATTTTAAAAGTAGCAAGCATAAGTGAATGGCCTATAATTTTCAGTGCTACCTACTGAAGATACACCTTAACTCTTTCCCTCTTCCTTTCCCCGTGAAGACACATTCGTGATTGTGTTAACGATCCCCATTTCAGGGTTTTAACTTTCTTACTGAGCTATTAAGATATCCTGACAGGAACATGTGTGAAGAAGCAATCCCTTGAGTTGCCCATTCCTTGCTTTATTTTAACTAGTTGTTATCTCTGAAAGTTTTTCTCATCTTCCCTTTTAGTGGTGTGCCATCTGTCACAGATTTCTGTCAACACGCCTTGTATGATATCCAGAGGAAGGTTTCCAGACACCTGGTGGTATTTTAAAGCAAATGATCTGGGGGTGGAAGGAAGGGAAGAATATCACTTGTGCCAACTTGCAGGCATATTAGTTGGTTTCCATTTTATCTCTTTAAAAGTGGATTACACTTTTTTTTATTGTAGCAGCAAAACATGTTGTAACCTGATGTCCAATCATGGCCTTTCTGGTTCTTCTGTGTGTCTTAATTTGTGGGTTTTAATGGCGTCATGCTTTGTGTCACCATTAATGCTAATGAAGGAGAGCCACTGTGGTGTAATAGTTATAGAGTTAGACTAGGAGTGGGGATTCCCAAGTTCAAGGGTCTATGAAAGAAACCAGTATGATGTGGTGGTTAAAATATTGGACTAGGACCAAGGATACCTGGGTTCAAATCCCCACTCAGGCATGAAGCTCTTTGGGTGACTCTGGGCCCATCACCATCGCTCACAAGGTTGTTTTGAGAGGGGGAAACCATGCATGACACCTTGCATCCTGGTGTTCTTGGTACATATCATCACTGTAAACTCTCACTGGATGTTTCCAATGTAGCTATCATGACTCTTTCCCTCAAAATCCTTGGAATATTAGTTTGGAGGGAGGGATGCTGAGATTTTTTCCGTTAGAGTCCCGCCCCCCACATAGAACTATATTTCCCAGGGTTCTCAGGAGTCAAGGAATGACAACTATATCAGCCTACGTCTGAGGAGAAGACATTCCCTCAATTTCATTCTCCTTATATTGTATTAATATTAGGGATGTGCTCCGCTTCTAATCAGACTGGCAAATTAGAAGCGGAGCGGGGTGCTTCGCCTCCCCTTAAGGTGGAGGCGAAGAGGATTGGGGGTCCGGCGGAGCATGGCGAAGAGGATCGAGGTGAAGGCGGATCCTTCGCCTCAATCCGGAACTCCACCAGAAAGGTAAGTGGGGTTTACCGGGCCCTGCCTCTGTCGCTGTCGCCCAGGTAACCCCCCCTCCTCTCCCTTACCTGCCTCCATCCGCGGTCCCTCGGCTTCTTCAATTGAGCCTGCGGTTCAACCAGGAAGTCTAGGCCGCACTTGCGGCCCAGGCTTCCTGGCTGAACCACGGGCTCAATTGAAGAAGCCGACGGACCACGGACGGAGGCAGGTAAGGCCCCCTCCCCCTTGGTCCCTTACCGGGCTCTGCCGCCGTCGCCACACGGGCGGCGACGGTGGCAGGGCCCAATAACCCCCCCCGCCCTCCTCTCCCGGCCTTACCTGGCGCCACTCCCCTCCACTGCGGAGCTCCGATTTGGAGCCGGAGCTCCGCGGCGAAGAGGATCGGAGTATGGGCGGAGCGGTGCGGAGCGGGCCGATCCGAAATTTTCGGATCGGCCTGTGGGGCGGAGCAGGGGGTCCGTGCACACCCCTAATTAATATAAGGACAATGGAGAAATAGATTCTTAAGATAACAAGTTATCATCTTTTACTGTTGTCTTGTCTGAATATAACTTTACCAGTTAAAACGGCCTGGTTCAGACAACATGCTAAACCATGCTGCTTAACCACAAAATGGTTAAGGGAATGCATTTGGTGGTTAAGCAGCATGGTTTAGCATGTTGTAGGGTGACCATATGAAAAGGAGGACAGGGCTCCTGTATTTTTAACAGTTGTAGAGAAAAGGGATTTTTCAGCAGGTGTCATTTGTATGCAAAAACGTAGGAACAGGTGCTCACCTTAACCAAAAGTTAAACAATGAGTGGCTACAAAGTTAAGGAAATAATGAAACAATAAACTTATAACAAAAACAATCATATATAAAATGTGGAACACTTTTTAGAAGCACACACACACAAATAATAAGCATACAGACAACAGTAATACAGTAATAAAACTGCTCCACAATAGCTGTAAGTGAAGGCCAAACGCGTTTTGACTTGCGATCTTCTTCAGTGGCCTGATAGCTAAAATAAATAAAAATAACATACACAAAACAATAATAATAATAAGTGTTTGTGACAATGAGACGCCTTCTGGGCCTTTTTTGGGTTTTTTTAGAAAAAGATTTTAGCTACAATTTTATCTCATTCCAGGAGGCACCACTTGCCGTGCTATAGGGAATGACAATTTTATACATTCCCTGAATTTGGTATCAACTGAGTCAGCCCACATATATTTTATTTTTCCAAAAAAAAACCCCGTACCTGAACTGACATTTTTAACGAGCTATGGTATGTCCCCTTGACTGTATGTACTTTCAAAAGTGCTGAAATTATCAATCCTGGTGTTACCTCTGAGACACTCAATATTATTATTGTTTTGTATATGTTATCTTTATTTATTTTAGCTATCAGGCCACTGAAGAAGATCGCAAGTCGAAACGCGTTTGGCCTTCGCTTACCGCTATTGTGGAGCAGCTTTATTATTGCATCACTGTTGTTTGTATGCTTATTATTTTTGTGTGTATGCTTCTAAAAAGTGTTCCACATTTTATTCTATATATATATATATATATATATATATATATATATATGATTGTTTTTGTTATAAGTTTATTGTTTCATTATTTCCTTAACTTTGTAGCCACTCATTGTCATTTGTATGCATACAGCATCTGGTGAAATTCCCTCTTTATCGCAATAGTTAAAGCTGCAGGTGCCCTCCTCTCTTTTGTATCTGGTCAAGAGGGCAGGACTCCTGCAGCTTTAACTGTTATGATGAAGACAAAATTTCACCAGATGCTACATGCATTCATGTGACACTTGCTGAAATTCCCTTTTCTAAACAACTTTAAAGATACAGGAGACCTGTCCTCCTTTTCATATGGTCCCCCTAGCGTGTTGTCTGAACCAGGACAACATATTCTTTTCTCTTGTTCAACAGCTTTACGGCTTACTTCAGCATACTATATTCACTCATTTGTTACAACAATAGATTATTTCTACTGCCAGTATGTTACCCATAATAAGGTAGCAAATCCAGATATCAAGGGTTCATACATCACCCAAGTTCAGCAGTTTCAGTGCAATAGCAACCAGTATTATTATTATTTATTTATCTACTGCATTTCTATACCGCCCAACAGCCGAAGCTCTCTGGGCGGTTCACAAAAATTAAAACCATTCAAAGTATAAAACAAACAGTATAAAAACATGATATAAAATACAATATAAAAGCACAACCAGGATAAAATCAGCAGCAGTGCAGAAATACAAATTTAAAGTACAGATTTTAAAACAGCAAAGTTAAAATTAATTTATAGACTGTTAAAATGCTGAAAGAATAAAAAGGTCTTCACCTGGCATCTAAAAGAATCATAGAATCATAGAGTCATAGAATAGCAGAGTTGGAAGGGGCCTACAAGGCCATTGAGTCCAACCCCTTGCTCAATGCAGGAATCCACCCTAAAGCATCCCTGACAGATGGTTGTCCAGCTGCCTCTTGAATGCCTCTAGTGTGGGAGAGCCCACAACCTCCCTAGGTAACTGATTCCATTGTCGTACTGCTCTAACAGTCAGGAAATTTTTCCTGATGTCCAGCTGGAATCTGGCTTCCTTTAACTTGAGCCCATTATTCCGTGTCCTGCACTCTGGGAGGATCAAGAAGAGATCCTGGCCCTCCTCTGTGTGACAACCTTTTAAGTATTTGCAAAGTGCTATCATATCTCCCCTCAATCTTCTTTTCTCCAGGCTAAACATGCCCAGTTCTTTCAGTCTCTCTTCATAGGGCTTTGTTTCCAGACCCCTGATCATCCTGGTTGCCCTCCTCTGAACACGCTCCAGCTTGTCTGCATCCTTCTTGAATTGTGGAGCCCAGAATTCGACGCAATATTCTAGATGAGGCCTAACCAGGGCCGAATAGAGAGGAACCAGTCCCTCACGTGATTTGGAAGCTATACTTCTATTAATGCAGCCCAAAATAGCATTTGCCTTTCTTGCAGCCATATCGCACTGTTGGCTCATATTCAGCTTGTGATCTACAACAATTCCAAGATCCTTCTCGTTTGTAGTATTGCTGAGCCAAGTATCCCCCATCTTGTAACTGTGCATATGGTTTCTATTTCCTAGATGGAGAACTTGGCATTTATCCCTATCAAATTTCATTCTGTTGTTTTCAGCCCAGCACTCCAGCCTATCAAGATCACTTTGAAGTTTGTTTCTGTCTTCCAGGGTATTAGCTATCCCAACCAATCTTGTGTCATCTGCAAATTTGATCAGCGTTCCCTGCACCTCTTCATCCAAATCATTAATAAAAATGTTGAAGAGCACTGGGTATAGTGTAGATGCCAGGCAAACCTTCTTAGGGAGCTAATTCCACAGAAGGTGCCACAGCAGTATGAACATTCAGGCTGATGACCAGATCCCAGTGATTATTGATCTTTTACAAATGTATTAAAAGTGCAATCCTATACTTGTCTACTTAGTCATAAGCCCAATTGAGTTTAATTGGACTTACACACAGGTAAATGTGTATAGAGCTGCACTCTAAGTGTACATTTCATTAAAATAAAATGTCCAAGAGGACGTCCAGGCAATATACACCCTGAACGTTGACACTTCTGCCTGGAGATGGGAGTGATGGTTGGGTGGCCTCATTCTGCACATCCAAACTCCGCAAGCCAAAATCACCTGTACAAAACTGGCCTTGATGCCCGAACCCATCTGTGAATGGGTGCTGCAGACAACAATTGAGAAAGTGCAGCACAGGTACAAGAAATCTCATCCTACAACATACCTTTCCTTTCCCTACATCTGATTTCTGATTTTCAGTCTTGCAGGCCAAGGCATGATCCAAGCACACCAAATGCTAATACTGTGAATAGCAACATTCAGCTATGCTGGCAGGAGCATACAAAGGAATTATTTTAAAAATTTAATATTTTTATTGTACTTTAGTTCTGGTTGACATACAAAGGATGTCAAGAGCACTTTGCATAATATTGGTAAATAGCCAGTAGGCTAGGGTGACCATATTTGGGAAACCAAAAAAGAGGACACCTAGTGTGTGTGTGGGGAAGCAGCTTTCTGAGTCCTGCAGAAAGTACGTTATTCCGCCGCCACCTTAAAGAACCCGATTGGAGTGGAGGAGGGGAAAGGATTTCATTCTGCACCACCACCATCCACTCCAATTGGGGCCTTTTCTATAATGTCCACGAATGACCCACTTTCTCCTTTAAGACCTCAATTGGAGCTCGGGGTGGGGGAATGATGTGCCTCAAGAAAGCATGTCATTCCCTCCTGCCATACTAATGGCAGCCTTAAAGGGGAAGGTGTGTCATTCCAGGACATTATTGAAAATTATAGAAAATCCCCCCTGACACTATGGAAAGAACAAAAACCAGGACAAATCTGGGGAAATCCTGACAGTTGGTCACCCTACAGTAGGCATACAAATTTGGTCAAGCAGGCCTCTAATTAAATGCGTAGGTTTCTTTAAATCCAGCTGCACTGAATTTTTCCATTGGTTTCTCAGACTGTATTCCGGAACTCAGAGGTAGGGATCTGCAAATTGGCAAAATGTGAGCGTGTCCACATTTGTGCTTGGAAGGGTACATTCTAGTCTAAAACAAACTCATACATCATTCTGTGGGCTTCTTCAGACGCTTCTCATACATTCCCCCAATGAGAAGATCAGAAATGGCTGAAAAGCTTTCCTGAAAGCCAGTTTGATCAATAGTTCTCATGTCTGATCTGACACTGCAATGAGAAGCCTTGAAAATACTGGGCATATTCTAAGGCACATGCTCAGTTCCTCAGCCTAATAGGCCAAGCATGTGCCTAATCTAAGCTACTTTTGTGGCCTAGAGGGATTCCTCTGTAGATCAATTGATGTGGAAAGAGTTCCATGATCGTATCAAGTTTGAAAACCACTGCATTACTTCAAAGGTCAATGCTCTGTATTGACACAGTCACTGTTTCTAATCCTACAGCCCATTCCTATTCACGATGTTCAGGAATTCAGTGGGAAGAGCATATGCTCAAGAGGGTTCGCCCATATTGCTCTACTCAGAAATAGGGATGGAAGAAACTGCCAATTTTGATTTTTCTCCGTTTCCCATTTTCTCAATCTTAAATTTGTTTCATTCCAAATTTCAAGGATATTTCCACCCGTATGTCAGAGAACTTTATTTTTAATGTTTGCATGAACATTGATATGTAGTATTGTGTGCCTATTACACACATTTTTTGCAAGCAAATTTCCTAATATAATGCATTTTCAATGTTATTTTCACAAATGTACACATTTTTCTGTGCTCCTTCCCCTAAAATTTTTGGACTGGTAAACTCCATTGCGAAATTTGGAAAAGTACGAATTTGAAAGGATAACTGATGCTTTAGCTAGACCTACCTGTTAGTCCGTGACAGAGGGGTGAAGATTTCACAACGGTTTTGTTGTGAGATCCCCCCTCTGTTTACATGTGGCGAGTGACAACCTCAGAGGGAGAAGCGTTGCGCCCACCATTCTTTATTTTCTTAAAGAGCCAGCAGTGCACGAGCGCTCGTGCGCAAAAGGTAAGTGGGTTTTTTTTTAAAAAAAGAATCCCTGCTCCTCACCCCCACCCCCACCCCATGGACGCAGTGCTCCTGAGGAGCTCTGCGCCCTCTGTGCAAGTCCAAGCTCCTCGCAAGGAACTGCGAGGAGCCGGGACAACCTGTGGCGCCCGACCACATATTCCGTGGTCTCGGGCTCAGCCTGACACCACGGAAAATCTGGGCCTAAAGGAGAGGGCAAGAACCCGGGGCAAAGGAGGGATCCCCTGTGTGTCATGTGAATGCACAGGGATGATCCTGGGGATTGCCCCAGGATTTCACCCCATCTAGCTATGGCCTGAGTTTCAGTTTGTGTATTGGTTTGAAAAACAGATGTTAGGATTTTGCATCAGAAGCAGAGGCTGTACATAGTCTTTGACTTCTTTGTATGTGCAAGAATGGGGCTGTCAGTGACTTAAGTGCTGAAGGGTGTGTAAGTGTGTATGTTTTAAAATGCAATGCAATGAGCTTTTGGCATCAAGCCTTCATTTCCTAAGCAGCTGACTTCCAGTGTAGATTTATTCATGAAAGGCATTTGCAATGTTCTCAGCTAACATTAGATGCCCGCTTATCTCCCAAAGAGAAACAGATTGCTTCTCTTGAAATGATACTATAGATGATCCGCTCTTTTCACCCCAAGTTTCACAGCCTTGTGGCACTCCCACACCCCAAGTCCTGAGATGATGGCAATGCTGAGAGAGACATTCTAAAATCTGCTGCAGATTTGAGTGATGAACAATCTTATGTAAGAATACGGTGGTATAAGGCTTATCTCTAGAGATCTACCAGGCCAATTTTGCTCATTTTTGTTTTAAATTGAAGCTTGAGCAATGTAGACATGACCCCCCCCCCAAAAAAAAATTGAATGTTTGAAAAAGTTCAAAGCTCAAACTTTGGAAAGGGAGAAGAAAGACGGGTGAGGCAAAAGGGAGGTTAATGTATATGCCCCGCACTGTGCATGTAATGTAACATGTGACACTGTGGGCCTTGCTAGACCTACCTGAAAATTGGTGCTTCAGGCATGGCGAGGGCGCGCTACAATTAGCACGGGCCGTCACGCCTATCTACACGTAAGACGCGATGAAGCCCCGTTGCGTCCACCACTTTTTGTTGTTGTTGCTGTTAAAGGGAGGAGCGCACCACCGGAAAGGTAAGGTTTTTTTTTTTAAAGGGTTTCCCAGGGCCCCCTGCCCCAAGTTCCTAACCCTGGCCATGAATCCCCCCCACAATCTCCAATTCCCACCTGGCCACCGATTCCCACCCCCATGTTTCCAGCCACCAATTCCCACCCACCCCCATGTCGCCGGGCCACCGATTGCACCCCCCTAGTCACCAGCCGCCGATTCCCGCCCCATGTCGCTGGGCCGCCACTCATGCCCCCCATATCACCAGCTGCCGATTCCCGCCCCCCATGTCACTGGCTGCCGATTTCCGCTGCCGCCGATGTCCCCCGGCCTGTGATGGCCACCGCTGATGTCCCCCAGGCTGGGGGACATTGGCGGCAGTGGGAGTGCTGTGGACCATCCACCGCTGTTCCCGGCTACTCATGTGTAAGTGCGGTAGCCGAGAACAGCAGCAGAACGGGCTACATGCCCGCAGCCTCGGGCTGAGCCCGAGACCGCGGGTAAAACCAGGCTAAATGGAGTTTCACTTAACCTGCATCCAGGGAGGTTTCACCCCTGCCTGACCCCGGGATACCCTGTGCGTCATCTGGATGCACAGGGGCGAGCCTGGGGCGAGCACCGGGCTAAACCTCCATCTAGCAAGGCCCTGTGTGTGTATGCACAGAATTTTTACTCCTGTGAGCAATAAGAATGCCTGGCCAACGAAAGGACAGAAGAAAGGACAAATACAGGATGTTTGGAAAGGGATGAGGAAAAGTCAGTTGGTGATAGAGGAGGAGGAAGAGAGAGGGCGGGACCTGGGGAAAGAAGCTGGTCAAGTGGATCAGCTGGACTGTGAACCACCCAGAGAGCTCCGGCTATTGGGCGGTATAGAAATGTAATAAATAAATAAATAAATAAATAAATAAATAAAGAGGGTGGCCCACTGCCAGCTCCTGGAGCACCCTGGGAGCAGCTGAAAAACACAGGTTGCATCTGACCTTGTCACCATCTTCCTTGTTACGGAGCCAATGAGCTCAGGCCAATCATTGTATATAGACATGTATATTTACATATCAGGGGTTTATTTTATTTTTAATCAAAAGGAGAATAATGAAATTTAGAAGTGTTAGAAAAACTCTATTACTTACAACTTTAGAACTTCTTTTCCTAATCAGTTAAACTGAGCAAGTTGTTCATCTTGATTAACCTTTGGTAGGCCTTCAAAGCCATTCCAAAAAATTGAGTTCTACCATGTTAAGGTATAACAGGCTTTTCCTTTCCCAACATAATCTTTTAAACATCCTATCTTGACAATCTACTAATGTTTAAGCCATTTGGTGCGTGCTAGTAAAGGTGTTTTATGTATAGCTGTGGGTGAAGGTTTTATTTCCCCTCTATATTAAAATCTAGATAAAGATCCAGTTAATTGGATATTACTTTATAAAGGTCAGTGGTAATTTTTTGCTCATATTCTGTGGTGTATGTGGTGAATTAGTCTTAGCTTGCTTTGAGAAATATTTTTGGTTCAGTTACTTTAAAAAGAATGCATGTGTATCTTGAAGCAAGTGGTTTGGAAGGATTAGAACTGGGGTGCAACAAAATGTTGCAGAGTATCTCAGCCCCTAAGATGGGGGTGGGAAAACTTTTTGGCCCAGAGAACCACATGCAATGCCAGGTGAGGGAGGGCACATGTCCTCTTTTACAGAGGACAACCCTCTATTTGAAGGGCTGCCAGAGGACTGCCCTCCATTTTGAAGGCATCCTCTATTGAAAGGGCTTTTCAGGCCAAGTTCAGTTTAAAGTAGTGCTGTGCTGAAAAATTCTCATGGGTTTGTTTATCTTACTTATGAGATGGCTGAGGAACGTGTGTGAGTGCCCTGTCTTTCATTGCACAGTCATCTCTCTCACAGCCAGTAGCCTCCTCGACAGCCCACACTTCCCACCCAGGGTAAGACATCAGAAATTTATTCCTCCTATAGGGTCGTTTCAGATCAGGAAGTGCAGGCAGCCTGGGAGACTGCAGAGCAGAGCAATGATGAGATGTGTAATAGAAAGAAAAATACATACAGTTCCCTCAGCCACCTCTCAGTGATTAGGTAAGGTCAAAACACATTCAAAATAAATTATAAAATGCCTTGAGAATGAGGCAGAAAAATGCAAGCCTCTTTCATGGGGGAAGAAAACTTTCAGAAATTGGAGGGTTTTAGAACAGCATTAGGTCCAGCTTTTTACTGGAGTTGGATGCAACACTGCCCTCCCCCTGCTTCAGGGCTTTCAGGAAAGGAGCCCTGATTCCAGTATTAGATACAAGATGTATCTATAATCACCTTGAGAAATGTAACATTTGGAAGACCCTAGAGAAGTTGCTGAATCCCAAAATATGGCAACTAGAACTGAGCCAAAATCCCTCAGAAGACACTTTTCTCAGAAAATTCCTGAAATTTTTCTTTTCTTACCTCCTAGAAATAAAAGGACACTTTTCAGAATTTTCTCCACATTTTCTGCACCATTATTTTTTGTGGTGGCTGCATTCCCTCCCCTCAATGCCCTGGATGCCAAATATTAGGGCTGCGCATAGACCCCCCTGATCCACTCTGGAGCCCGATTCGGACCTTCCAAACCAGGCCCGATTTGGTTCAGGTCAATTCAGACCTCCCCCCTGCCTCGGATCTGTTTTAGAGAGGTCTGAATCACCCCGATCTGCTTTGGATTCGGGATTCAGATCCGAAGCGGTGCACAGCCCTACCAAATATATTGGGCATTGTGGAGGATGCAGAATGACTGCCAGGCTGCCAACACATTTGATGCTGTTGCAATTTGCAGTGGCAGTGCAAAATCGTCATCGTCATCAGAAACCCTTAGGAAAAAAAGGAAGGGCGAAGCTGTTCTACAACCCTTGCAAATGGTGATGTCTACTTGTGAGAAATTGTTGCAAAATTTCTCTTCACCATGGAGAATTTTGAGAGGCCCTTTGTGTACAGCTCTAGCTTAAACATAAAGAACCATCGGAAGGAAGAGCTAGGCCTCAAAGTTGGACAGCAAGGTGCACAGGTCACCTGCACAGCCTTCCACATTATGGTGTAATATTATATTTCAATTATAATTATTTCTAAATTTGCATCTATGCACATTTTATGCAAATTGATATCTTCTTTGGCCCTCTTTTCTGGTGATGTATGTCTCCTCCTCCTCCTCCTCCTCCTCCTCCTCCTCCTCCTCCTCCTCCTCCTCCTCCTCTTCTTCTTCTTCTTCTTCTTCTTCTGAAATTCATAAGTGGCCATTCTAATGCCAGTTGGTGAGGCAGAGGTTGCACAAGTGCAAACACAAGTACAAGTATGTGCACATGCCCATACTCATACCTATACCCCCACCCCCACCCCACACACTTCAGTACACAGGGATTGGGACATGTAAAGCTCTCCATGCTTGCATAGCTCAGGGGATGGGATGGGAAGATGTGATTTCATGTCATTACTTACTCATTGCTATTAGAAGTGAGGAAACCACAATCTGCACCAGGAACATGGGCAGGAGGGAAAGATGAAAACCTTTCACCACCACCACCCTGAGCCAACAATCCTGATACAGGTTACCATAGAATCATAGAAGCATAGAATAGTAGAGTTGGAAGGGGCCTATAAGGCCATCGAGTCCAACTCCCTGCTCAATGCAGGAATCCACCCTACAGCATCCCTGACAGATGCTTGTCCAGCTGCCTCTTGAATGCCTCTAGTGCGGGAGAGCCCACAAACTCCCTAGGTGACTGGTTTCATTGTTGTACTGTTCTAACAGTCAGGAAGTTTTTCCTGATGTCCAGCCGGAATCTGACTTCCTGTAACTTCAGCCTGTTATTCCATGTCCTGCACTCTGGGATGATCAAGCATTTCTGTACTGCTACTAGTAGCGTTTCTGTAATGCTATAAATAGCGATGTTGCATGAGAATCCCTACAAAAAGAAGGAAGGCAGTAGTATAAATAATCTAATGTTCCAAAGTGCCCAAGGCACACTACTACACAATATATATACAGGGGAAAACAGTGATCCTTAACCTTATTTATTTACAAATATACCTAATGCATCACCTTCATGATCATAGATGGCAGCTGTGCATACAATTTATTCATAAGACAATCATCTTTTTACAATAAATACTTTCTAATACACAATATACATATATCACAGTCACAGTTTTAAGATACAGTCAAGTGCTGGTAAAGACATCAAAGTAGTACTGTTTCAACTATATTTCTAGTACAAGATTGTGTTTGTTTATTTTCTTAATTCTTATCAGTGTTATGAACTTTTTATTTTCTTAATTCTTATCAGCGTTATGAACTTGACAGGTCTCTGGATTATTATCCTGTTTTCGCAATAGCTTCTATGGAAGAAACGCAACAAACGACGAGTCAGCTGAACCCAGTTAATTATTGTGGGTTAGACACCTCCAAAGATTATTGTGGGGTTGAAGCCTCCAAAATGAACAACAGCCGATACGCCTCAAGCTTGGAGAAACGCGAATGGCAGCTGAGAGCTTGAGGAAGATCTCCTCATTCCCTGCCCCTCACCTGAAAGCCGAACGCAGAGTAGGGCATCAGCATCTACAGTGTTTAATAAATAAATGAATAAAAATAATGACCTTTATGATGGCATGTTCAATAAATGTTTGCCTTTAAAAATAATAATTCCTTAGGTGCACCTCCTAATGAAATGTCCTGTGCACACCTATGATTCTAACGCAGTTCACTGCTTCCTTGCTGCTAATGACATCTGTAGCCCTGTTTTGCTTCCAAACTGTACATGCATAAACACCCAAGTTTATTACAGGGAACCTGTAGGGTTGGAATCTGTGTAATACAAGAATCAACAGCCTGGTGCCCTCCAGATATTTTGGACTACAACTCCCAGCATTCCTGACCATTGGGTATAGTGTCTTAGACTGATGGTAGTTGAAGTCTAAAACATCCAGAGAGAGGAAAGACTAGTCTAATGTATTTGAACATTAATTATGAATAATATATATTTATATGCATATAATGTGCCAAACTTAAAAAGTAACAGGACTGCTTCTGACTACTTTTGTTAAAGATAACTCTGTGCAATGCAGTACTGGATGGTATATATCGATCGATCAATAGATAGATAGATAGATATTACATTATGTAAGAAATTTAGAATCTATCAGGTCTGAAGTTCAAGCTTCCTTAAAAGTGCAGCTATGGGGAGAGTTTTAGCCATAATGAAGACTTGATTAGAAACAAAGTCACAGGGACAAAGTAATAGCCACTTTATGATATGGAGCAATGGTGTACGTTGCTTATACATTGTCCCATTCAAAGTAGCTACATTTCTGGGGTATCCAGCCTGGTGCTCATAGACACCAGTGTGCCCACAGATACCTCTTTTGGTGCCCAAAGGCCTCCTTGTTCTTTCTGATTTTTATTTTAAGAATTTTAATCCTATTTTTTTGAACTGACAGTCTGGCTTGCTGCAAAGCTAAGTGCTTTCTTCCAGCACCATCTTTAATACAAAGTTTTTTGTGTGTAATTTGGAGCTCAGACTCCACATCCGCTATGTTTTTTCAGACTCACCCATTCACCTTCTGGGAATGAGTAATTTATGAACACCATGGTAGCCATTTTGTGAGAGCACCCAAAACACTCTCTCCAAATTCCAGATGTGCTCACTGACCCAAAAAGGTTGGGGGCCACTCATCTGTTCCATTGTATAGTCATGTATCAAGGAACTGTTGTGTCTCCCTGTCCTGTATCCATTTAATAGAATAGACATGTATGGCTCTGGAAACATAATAGGTATACACATGGTGTCCACTCTTGATCTAGAGAACGTAAAGTGGCTCTAAGTGAGATAGGTCAGGAAGCGTGATATAATTTCATGATTTTCTAAAGAGGAGCCATAGACATAGCGATTCCAAGCAAAATAATATAATGGTCCTCAAATGAAATATAGTACACAACTTACACATTGGATCAATACGCTTCAGGAAGGACTTCATTAGGCCATTAAAACACATTGTAATGCCCAAAAGAGAGCAAGTATGTTATAGTGGTTAGAGTGTTGGACTGGGACTTGGGAGATTGGATCCTATTCTTGACTTAGCCATGAAACTTGCTGGGTGACTTTGGGCCAGGCACAGACCCTTAACCTAGTTACCTCACTGGGTTGTTATGAGGATAAAATGGAGAGGCAGAGGATCACATAATCTACCCTGGGTTCCCTGGAGCGGAAAAAAAGGGCTATAAATGTAATAATTAATGAAGGCAAATAGATGCAGCCAGGCCTCAATGATAGCAAAATAAGAAGCACAACAATATTTAGGAGTAACTTGACATAGACACACAACATTATTCGGGCAGCTGTTTTAGATCTGCGCAACCAGAATTTGGCTAATAAGATACAACCAGGACCTGTACCGTAGGTGTCTGTCCCTTTAAAGGACTTGAGGAAAGGAACAAAAATCTACACATCCTAGTCGTGGGCCTTAAATAAGGTCAGAAGAACACACTGGCAGTTTGCTGGAAGGAAGTGATAACCGTTCACAGGAAGTGGCAAGTGACAACAGAGCAAAGCAGGCAGTGCGCTAGAACCAGATACTGAATAGGAAAAAAATGGTTTCAAAATCCTTATAGCAAATTGGCATGAGAACAAAAAACCACTCTAGATCGCCTTTCCCAACCTGGTGCCTTTCAGATGTGTTGGATTACATCTGCCTGACCCACCCCCAGCCCCCAGCCCACTTTCTCTTTCAGCTCTTGTTTCTGCTCTGCCTAAAGTGTCTCTTTATAATATTTCTAAAAACCATCTAATGACTCTATTAAAACTCATATTTGGACTGTCGTTAATTCATTTCACCTCGACTACAGTTTATGTTTTGTTGATCGGCCAGCTAGCATCTCAGCTTAACATGTTATCTCTGTTCTTAACTTGTTTGCTCATTCATTTTTTCTTTCCATGCTTTGATCTCTCATATCTGCTTCCTTTCTTTGGTTTTCTCTGTTGTTTTACATCAAGTTTAAACTTTGTTTAACTTTAAGTCAAGTCATGATATGACCTTCTTATAGATCTTCATGACTTTCTCTCTGTTCTCCTCACCCACCCACCCCGTTTATCAGACACCAACTTTCTTTTAAACCTCCACTCCATTGTGCTATAAGAAACCATCTCATGGTTTCTTATAGCCCCTTATGTGTGGGTCTCCCTTCCTTTAAATATACACCCAGGCTCTTCTGCACTAACTTTAAGATACCATTTAAAACTGTCTTTTCTCCATTGCATTTTCATTTTTGCATACTAATGGAGTCTGGGTTGTTTGTTTGTTCCTAGGATAAGTATTATAGTCTTTAACTCTCTTTTCTTTTTTTAGTCTCCCAATATGTGCAAAAAATTTCCCCTTTCCCTCAAATTCCCTTCTTTTGTCTAATATTTTTAGATTGTGAGCCTGTGGGAAGTAACTTCTGTTTATGGTTTCTATATTGTCTCTTAGTTCCAATTAGGCACTTCAGAAATAGATGATTTATTTATTAATTTATTAAATTTATATACCTCCCCATAGCTGAAGCTCTCTGGGCATTTTACAAAAGTTGTAAACCGCCCATGATGATGACAATGAGGACACTCAGGAAGGCTAAACGAATCCAGTATTTTATTCTAGGCCTGGAAAGACTCGAGTGTGAAACCCCCTACTCTCTATACAACAGTAAGATGCTTACTGTTATCAGTTTGCGATTGTAATATTATATACTGCATTTCAGTTCTTTTGTATTCTGTTCTGAATAATCATGTAAACAGAAGTGTGGGGTGAAAGTATTGAATCAGAGCATCAACATAATCATCAACAACAACCATCAGGTAGAAACTGTTACCGTATGTTTCAAACACATCTCCAGGCCAAATGTTTCAAATTGTTATATACTAAATAGTCTTTTGCACCTACTAACTGTGATACGGCAAGGAACATTAACATCACTGGAGAAGCTTCCATGCATGGATCTCTTGCTGGATTAGGGAATGCATACACAGACTTGATGGATTTTCATCAATATGCTCATTCATATTGCCAGTGCAAAACCGAGTATTGGGCACTAGATGTAACCCCGCTCACGTGATACAACAGGGGGAGGCTATGCGTGTGGCCCATGGCACCCTCTGGTACAGCCAATGCAACCCTCACTGCTGCTACTGCAATGCTGAAATTCATGATGGCAGCAAAAAGATATGCATGCTAATTTCACAGTAAACCATTGCAGAATACAATGGCCAAATTTAGATTGTTTTTAAGCTAAATTTGGCCATTGTAACATTCCATAGTGGATCGCTCCTGAAAATCATTAGCAAATCAGGGGGGTGGGTGGGTTTGCCATCGCCACCAAATTCCATAGGACACTGGTGGCAGGACTGTGCCTCATGGGGGGGGATGCAGGAAGTGTTAATGGTCCTCAGTCCACCCAGAGTTGCCCATCTCTCCTGTGCAGTGTGTATGGGAGTGTAATGGAGCTAGGACTGTGCATCCTCAACCATTTTTGCATTATTGCACACCCTTTTGATTGGAATCTGGGTTAGGGTTACTAAGAGAACGGTAGTAGCTTGGATAAAATGATACATACTCCTTCTACAGCCATTTCTTTCATCTTTCCTCCTGAAAAGAACGCCAGCTGAATTGCTTCATTCAGCCTTCTGACATGCTTTCTATAGTTCAGCATGAAAGTATACATCATATTGCTTATGATTGAAGAAATGCCCCCTTGATGAGAGACTTAAACAAATCTAATTATAAGTCAAGCTGGTCTGTGTCTAAGAAATATTGGTATTGTGTCAGTTCTTTTACCATGTTTAATTAAGCAGCAGATTGGATGTAGCAAAATATTGGCAAAGGAGTATTTCACTGCACATACACAACAATACCAGGAATAGGTCATACGTAGACACCAAACAAAAAAGGCATAAAATCAGTCCTGTCAGCAGGGTCATACTCCGTGCTTTATGAAGCAAGTTTATAAGAATGATTTCATCAATCTTTATAGGGAAAGCATGAGTGAACATTTTGCCAGCGGAGGCTGTTGGCTCCGATTTCGGTGAGTCTGTGAATCCATTCCAGGTTTAAGCCAGAACTCTAAAAGAGCAATCCAAAGTGCTGAATCCTAGCCCCAACCTAATTTCAGCACCTTAAATAGCTCCTTCAAAAATTGGGGCTACCTGCCTCGACTGTATATTGCTGTATCCCATCTATGGTTACTCATTCTAACAAATGTGCCATTATGTTATAAATGGAGCAGAACCATGGAAAGGTTATTTTAATTTTCAGTGGTCAACTTTTTCATCCTTTACTTCTTGAATTCACTATATGGGAGCCTACTTAGAAGAGACTTGGTACTCCAGTTTGGTTGCCACTTCATTGGCTGCCTGCTCACTTGAAGCAGTTTCCTTGGGTCATCGGGGTAAAAGGGAGTGCTGGTTGTGTGTGTGTGTGTGTCTGTGTGCTATTTGTTTTCAATAGCTTTTGGTGTTTTAGCTTGATCTACTGTTCTTATTACTATGATTATTCTCTTATTTCTGCTTTGTGAACCCCTTCCCCCCCTTCATATGTTTTAATGTGATTTTAGATTGTAAGCCTCTAGGCAGGGTATCACTGTTTTATTTGTATATTGTACAGCACTAAGTACATTGTTGGTGCTATATAAATAAAATAATAATAATAATAATAATAATAATAATAATAATAATAATAATAATGTGTGAAGTGATGCACATGCACATGGTAAATTGCCCTAACTGGATATTAATTAATTAATTTCATCCATTTTTAGGCTTTGACTCTATCTACATGACATCCCAAAGAGGTTTACAACATAAATGTTTAAAATGCAACAAGTCCACAGTTAAAACTTTTAAAAACAGAAAACAAATGTCTCAGTTATAAACATTTAAAAAGAAAACCAAAGAAAACATTCTCAATTCAAGCATTTAAAATTAGAGAAGTAATGTCTGGGCAGCACCCTCAGTCAGGGAAGGCACCAGTTCCCAAAGCTCTTTGCTTCCAAGGGTGGTACAGAGGAACAATGTCAGAATATCATTATTCTGATGGTTAAAACAAAACAAAACACCCTCCTGTTCGGCAAAGTGGACGTACTAATAAAGGAGATCACGTCAAGTGGGTTTCTTTAACTTAAGCAGTTCTCCCTTGCTCTTTTTACATTAAGTAGATTCTGACTTCATGTTAATGGACCATTTGCCATAAACATAGGAAGCTGCCTTAAACATAGGGGGCTGACAAGTATTACCCAGAGGACCTGCTCTTCTGCTGCTCCCAGACTGTGGAATGGCCTGCTGGAGGAGACTCGTCAACTTAACAGTCTCTTAGCATTTAAGAAAGCTATAAAGACTGATCTATTCTGGCAGAAAGCTATAAAGACTGATCTAAATATCCAGTGGAATTTTAGGATGATGGGATGTTTTTAGGATGTTTTAATAATGTAATAATGTATACAATGTTTTTAATTCAGTTTTATGTATTTTATATTTGTTTTTCTCTGCCTCGATCCAGGCAGAGAGGCGGGTAAGAAATGATGATGATGATGTCAGAATACTGTCCATTTAAGGTGCCATCCTATTCATGCATGTTTAGACCAAAAAAAAGGCGGGGAGGGGGGCTACAGCTTCTAGTATACTGGCTGGGGGAAGCTGGGAGTTGTAGGGCTTTCCCCCCCACACACACACACACTGTCCAAACATGAATCTGATTGTGACTTCAGCCTAGTATTGTCTGCTCTGACTGACATTGGTTCCCAGGGTCTCCAGATACCTTGATTTTCATAACTCTGGCTAGCTGACCCTTTAAAATAATAATAAAAAAGGAAATGCTGGAGGTTAAGAGTTCTGAATTCAAATTACATGCTCTACCACTGAATTATGGTCACTCGCCATTTTCATATCGACAAGGTTCATTCCATAGGCATTCTTTCCAAGCTGCTTTACCAACTCTTGACTCTTGTGGTACAATGATTCCAACTCTCCACCTCTGCCTGCTGGTGATGCTTGTATAATGTGGCTGCAATGCTAAACTATAATGTTAGGGCCTGGAAGCTGCACAAAAGTGGCATTTAGACCCCCCCTCCCCCATACTGCACTCACTCTGTTTAAAGCCAGATATGACTGTTCTCCAGGAACATCTCTGACCGACTTACTGATTCTAAACACGGAGAGGTTATTGTAATCAATAATCAAATGGGCCCATTTGCTGGCTATTCATGCCAAATAAAAAGGTAACCAGCACAAATGCTCTTAGAATCCACTATCCCTCCAATCTAACTTTTAATGTACCAAAGAGTTTGTATAAAATCTTTCCAGGCAGTGGCATGTGTGTGTGCACACACACACACACACACACTTTGTCCTCTCTCACCTCTAAATGTGGAATGCCCCCCATACCAAAATAGTTATTGCTATGCCCCATCCAAATCATTTGGCATTTGTATGCTTGTGCGGAGTGTTTTAAGAGCAGCTTTCTAATCAAATAATAAAAATAAAGAACTGCAATTAAACACTCAAGAGCAGGATTTAATTCAAGATCAATATGTAAACGCTTCAATGGCTCATTAATATTATTTTGGTTCTGCCACCTCGTCTCCAAGTTTGATTTTGTGTTTCCATTTTCTCCAGACAAAATCCCTTCGGGAAGGAAGGAAATCACCTTTTGGTGTCACCAGATGCCTTTGAAATAAAGCTGACGGATGACCTTTCCCCCACTTACTCTGAATATTTAAAGCGCCATGGATCTACAGGTCTGCCCGGCTAATCAGGATTAGAAAGGAGAAAAAATAGCATTTAACCTTACAGTGCTCTGAGGGGCTTTTCTGTCTGAAGGATAAAACCCAGCTCCTGTAATCAATGGACATTCAGGCCAACCTTGAAAATAAGCTGAAAACTGACCATCAGCATGCTGTTAAACTCACCATGAACTAAAATCTCTGTGCCAGAGTGAGTGAGCATGTGAGTTAAGGATTCACGACACATTGGTTAATATATCAGTTTGGAAAGAATTGTAAGTTTCATCCTTCTGCAGACTCAGGCCATGGCTAGACCAGGCTTATATCCCGGGATTGTCCCGGGATCATCCCTGTGCATCCAAATGCCACACACAGGGGATCCTGGGAGCAGGCCGGGATGACCCCTCCATTTGCCTGGGATAATCCTTAGGTCTAGCTAAGGCCTCAGTGGAGGCTGCTGGTTGTGATTTTGGTCAGGCTGTGAGTCCATTTGGGGCTTCCGTCAGAACCAACCAAAGCGCTAAAGGACCTATCTAAAGTGCTGACTCCTATCTCCAAAATAGTTTCAGCACCTTGGATAGCTGCTTTCACACTCTGTCTGGTTCTGACTGAAACTCAGGCCTTTGCTAGACCTACCTTGGAATCCAGGTGGCAGGAGGGGCGAGCCCGCAATACAAGTATCATGGGCTGTCGCCCTAGTCTTAATGTCAGACGCGACAGGCTAAAGGAAAGCCCCATCACCTCCGGCATTTTTTTAAAAAATTAAAGGGCCGGGTGCGCAGGAGCGCAAGAACAACCAAAGGTAAGGTTGTGGGGTTTTTTTAAAAAAAAATGCTTTCCCTGCTCCCCCTCTGCCCCAGATCTCTCCCCCTGCCCCTGATGGGCACAGCAGACCATGCACGGCTTTTCCCGGCTACGTGAGAGTAAGCGCGTGTAGCCGGGAGAAGCCGCGGACCTTCTGAGCCCAGGCTCAGCCCAGGACTGCGGAAACACCAGGCCAAAAGTGGAGCCTGTTACCCCGGGGCAAGGGAGGGTTGAGCCCTGCTTGAGCCAGGGATCCCCTGTGCATCATCTGGATGCACTGGGGCGATCCCAGGTATCAGCCCGGGCTAAACCCTTATCTAGCAAAGCCCTCAGAGTGGATTTACAGCCCCACTAAAATTGGAGCCACCAGCCTCCACTGACAGGACCTATCTCATAGGACATTTGACAGGTCTTAAACTCTGTAGGGAGCCCAAAGTTGAGTAGCACCCCAGAAACTGTCTGCTCGATAGCAGCCGCAGCTCCTCCTCCTCACTGCCATCACCAGCATCCCCTGCCCCACCTCTCTGGTAAGGATGGGGGAGAAATTTGTACAGTGTGCATTTTAATGCAAACTTATCTAATTTCACACTTTTGAACCACTATGCAAACCAAAACTCAGTTACCCTTTGAAATTTCTTTAAATCTCACACTCTCTCTCTCTCCCTCCCAAATGTGAAGAAAAATATGCCAAAGGAAGTGAGGCAGTTGGCTACCAGGAGGAGGGCCTTCTCTGCTGAGGCACCCCAGTTGTGGAATGAGCGCCCTAAGGAGGTCCGCCTCACACCTACACTATATTCTCTTAGATGCCGGTTGAAGACCTTTTTATTCTCTCAGTATTTTAACAGTCTATAAATTAATTTTAACTTTGCTGTTTTAAATTTGTATTTTAAATTTATATTTCTGCACTGCTGCTGATTTTATGCTAGTTGTGCTTTTATATTGTATTTTAAATCATGTATACTGTTTGTTTTATACTTTGGATGTTTTTCATTTTTGTGAACTGCCCAGAGACCTTCAGCTATTGGGCGGTATAGAAATGCAATAAATAAATAAATGAAGTGGCAAATTTTTGGTAAACTTTGATAAAAACAACAAAGAAAAAGAAAAAAACAAATGGAAACAAACCCATGTGCACCAGCCAAATTCAATAGGTACAGCTATTCTCACCATGGAGAGGACCATGATTTACTGGTCTACCATGTAACTGTAAAGATGAGGTGCCTGTCAGAAAAACAAGGAGATGACAACCAATGGAGGTTGGGTGGTGAATCTGCTCCAGGTTCCAGTCAGAACCTTGGATAGCTCCTTTGGCGTTCTAAGTAAAACCGCAGCAGATTCACCACCTCACTGACATCGGAGCCACCAGCCTCCACTGATGGCTGGCTACACGGGATTCGAATCCAGGCTTCAAAGCAAACAAAGCCTGTGGCTAGTTTGACGAATCTGTCAGTTTTGCTTTCTCCCACATTCAATTATGTTTAATCTCATGCTCTTCCCCCCCGCCCCCCTAAATATGTAGGTAAATTCTTATCAAATCCAAACTGAATTGATATTCATAAAAACCTGAACACATTTGAATCCATTCTGGATTTCTCAAACATCCCTAGTCAGCAGCATCTACTGTTTTTAAAGCCACCAGTATGATGTGCATTGCTGCTCTCCCTTTCCTATTAAGTGAAGGTGGCCAGAGTAAGCAAGATGTTCCAGCATTTATTTATTTTTTAAAAAGATGGCTGCTGTTGCTTAGAGCTGAGCCAAAAGACCACAAATACTGGGAATGATGGGAGTTGCTGCTCAAAACATCTGGAGGGCACCATATTGGGGAAGGGTTATATCAGCATTTTTAAAGTATTGCCCTATTGCAAGTGTGTGTTTAAAGAAGGAAAGAAACAACCCCCATCTTATTTTCCTTCTCGTGAGCCCAATGACACTTGTTGGTTTATTTTGACTCTATCGCGCACCCACAGTCTAAGGAGAAAGGAAGGAAGAGTGAGTCAAGATTAGTTACTTCTCTCTAAACTGTATAGCCAGCTCATTCATTTTTAGTAACAAAAGGGATGAAAGGCAAAGAGCATTAAGTAGATTTTTGCAAATCATTTAGATGGATAGGGGAAATTCTGAAAGGCACCTCAAGAAATCGATCAGTTGGGAATCCAACAGAAACTTATTGGAGATGGATAGAAACGCACACATATGGGTTTTCTAATCTCTGAAAGAAAGATGCATTGGAGCCTTCGAAGGAAAGGGTTGCTCCATCTTGAGGTTTAATCTTAAAATAGAATGAGCGGTAACATATGTGCAGCTAATTTGACCTAATTAGTTGTTACTATTTCCAGGAACACTGAAGAATCCCATTACGTGGGGTTAGGCATAGGGGAGATAGAACCTTAGCGTCTGGCAAAGATCAAATAGGAAAATATCTGATGTATCCTCCATCTGGAGGCCGCATCCCGATCTTTCTAGGGGGCAGGTAAGATTGAGTGATGTGACCAACTCTGATCTCTCTTTCTTTCCTTTGATTTTGAAGATGTCATAGTCACTTTTACAATGAATTGAAACCATTTTCACCTAGCAGAAGTAGGCTGAGAGTATTAGATCAATTGCTCTGTGCAATTTACTCATCTTTAATGATGACAGATTAAAAATTAGCCTTTTAATTGGAGTTTAATTGCCACTGGCCGCTGTAAATGAATACTCAGGGCTAATGGCACTGTATGGCATTTTGTACATCTCTTGATCCTGCATGCAATGCCTTTAAGGCTGTTGCTATGACATCTTGTGATGTTGAGAAGAATTTTCCTTAAATATAAATATTTCCATGCCAATATTTTTATATATGCATGTCTAGTCCACTGTTTCTTTGAGGGCTTGGGGCAAGTTGCAATACTTGAGATCAATGAAACATATAAAGCAGCAATTAAAATCAGGATTGAATCTCAAATAATTAAAGGGATGCCTTCTGGCTTGGCCCATGCAGGGTCAGTCTAAAGAAAAAATGGTCTTAAAATATTTCCTGCAGATTTGTCCTAATGGGTTTGGGACAGAAAAGGTCTTGGTTGCCCTGGTGGATGACTTACAACAAGGAATGGATGTAGGAAGTTCAACCCTCTTTGTTTACCCAGACTTCTCAGCAGCTTTCTGTACTATTGACCATGGTATCCTCTTAGGCTGACTGGCCAGGTTGATCTTAGGAGGTAACGTTACAGTGGTTCTGTCCTTCCTTGAAGGTTGTTTCCGGAGGGTGTTGGTGGTAAATTCTACTCTAATCCATGACTGTTGGCTGATGGTGTGTCTCAGGGTTCTTTTCTGTCTTTTTTGTCTCCATGCTAGTTAACATCTACATGAAACCACTGGGAAAAGACATCCAGATGTTTGGACTGCAATATCACCAGTTTGGGGATGACATGCAGTTCTGCATCTTGTTTCCATCTACTCATCCCAAGGAGGCTGTAGACCACTTGAACCCATGTCTGGATGCAGTTTTGGGGTGGATGAAAGCAAACAAGTTGAAGCTTAGACAGAGGTGCTGTGGGTTAATCTTGACGGATCTAAACAGAGATTGTTGTTCTGGACAGATATTTGCAACTAATCTTGGATGGTGTTCCAGCAGCTTGGGGGTTCTCTTGGACTTTGTGAAAGCACAGGTTGTGGTAGTGGCTAGGAGCAGCTTAGGCTGATGTACCAACTGTAACCCTATAGAGGACAGACCCCTCCAGTATCTATGCTGGTCAGGCCAAACGACTGAGCTATACATTTCTTGAAGAGGTAGTTGGCAAATATTCTGCCTTATGCATAAAATTTGTTTCTCCTTCTAATAAATTAGTATTGTGTCGTTTGGATAATGGGTAATAAGGACTTAATAAATCTTGCTTTTTAAAAACTTACTTTCTGAAGTGTGTGTATGTGTGTGTTAGGATGGACAAATCTATCTGTTTCAGTTTCTTCAAGTTTTGAGCATTTTGAAGCACAAGTTCATTCCATCCAGTTTCTGTGTTAGTTTTCAGGGTTTTATGATTAAAAATCCACATGATCTTTTTTGTATATGTTTCTTCCTCCTAATGTATGCATATTGATGCATTTCTCCCAATATATGCATTTATTGTATGCATACCTCCTAATATTTACATTAAGAGAAATGCACACAAGAATGCATATATTTTTGTACAGTTCTCTCCTAATGCATGCAATTTTGTACACATATCTCGTAACGTATGTAATTTTGTGCACAACTTTCCCTAATGTGCACATTTTTGTATACTTTATTTTAATCAGAGAATTGTATGGCAAAATTTGGAGAAGTGTGAAAACTGAAAGATAATTGCATTCTAGTTCTTGTATTAGTCCAAGAAGTGCAAAATATGAAATGGTGAACAAAACATTTTTTCCTGCATCTAAAGTGTGTACTGTACACATGTGCATGTGCACTTAGCATTCATGCTAAGTGCATGAATGCATTCAATGCTAAGAATGATGCCTGACAGTCAGCCTTATCCATCAACCACTTCGCTTCAATGTTTGGCTTAAAACTGATTTAAGTTCCATTGGTTCTGGAGACTAAATTCAAGTACTTACCATAACTGGCTGTGATAGGGATGGAGGAGAAATTCGTTCAGTTCACATTTTAATGCAAACTTACATAATCTTGCCTTTTCAAACTGCCATGTGCACCAAAACTCCTTTATCTTTCAAAATTTGCCCTCCATTGTGCAGTGGAGCTCTCGTGTCATAAAATATGCACAAAAATGTATATATTAGGAGAAATAGCATTTACACACATTATATTAGGAAAACTACTTGCAAAAAATGTGTATATTTGGCAAAATGCATATAAATGCAGGTATTAGGAGAAATGTGAACAAAAATGCTTATGAATTTTCATGCAAACTTAAACGCACACACCAAAGTTTCTGATGAACCAAACTTAAGGCTGGAGAAATTCTCAAAGTTCAAGATGGAATGAATCCAAAATTGGGAAAATGAGAAATGGAGAAAACCCAGAATTGACAAATCCACCCATCCCTAGCTGTGGATTGGGTTAACTATTTTGCTATTGACTTTGCATAAGAACCCCCATATGAACACATTTTTAAAAGAAGGGGGGAAATAGTTCCCAAGAAGATTCTAAATATGAGCTTAACATTTTGCTGATGGCATCCGACACCGGCACACAGAAGCAGGCAACCCTGTAGGCCTGCCCTTGTGATCCTACCTCGCTGGCACAAGTCACCACCAGGGTCGTGGAGGTCTTTCGGCTGTATCCAAAGGTCTACTCCCATGAGGTAGCTATGCAGCAGACTTCGAAGTGAATGTGATAGAAATCCATGACAAGTCATGCATTGTGTAATTTTATGTCACTTGCTAAGATAAAAACAGGCCAATTTTAAAATACAAAGGAGACAAGAGAGCGCACAACTTCAATTTAGCATTCGAAGGAGAAATCAACACATACCTCTGCTTTTATTTTCTGAAGGAGATACTTCTAAGAAAATGGTGTAATCTGGGCTGGCGCTGCCATAGAGGAAGCTCAGGCAGTGGCCTAGAGCACCAAGCAAAGGGGGGCGCCAAACGGCGTGCCTGGAAGCCACTCTCCCACCGTGGCTCTGAGAGGGCAGCTTCCGGGCGTGCTGTTCTGAAGCCCCCCCCCCCCGGTATCCTGGCTTCGAAGCCAGGAGCGGCTTCCGGCCAGGCACTGGCTTTGAAGCCAGGACTCTGGGATTGGGGGGCAGCTTTGGAACGGCACGCCCGGAATTCACTCTGGGAGAGCGGCTTCTGGGCGCCATGTTCCGAAGCCGCCCCCCGCTCCCAGTGTCCTGGCTTCAAAGCCAGGAGCAGCTTCCGGGCGCTGGCTTCGAAGCCGGGATGCTGGGGTTGGGGGGCGACTTTGGAACGGTGCGCCTGGAAGCCGCTCTGGGAGAGCGGCTTCTGGGTGTGCCATTCCTAAGCTGCCCCCCCAACCCCAGTGTCCTGGCTTCGAAGCCAGGAACGGCTTCCGGCCGGGCACTGGCTTTGAAGCCAGGATGCTGGGGCGGGGGGGGTGGCGGCTTCGGAACGGTGCACCCAGCTGGAAGCCATTCACCTGCCTAGGGTGCAAAATAGTCTGGCACCGGCCCTGGGTGTAATTAGGTCATTTTAGACTCTGGATCCAAATTTAGGGTTGTATCCAGGATCTGCCTTTTGTGAGAGGGAGGAACCAAAGCTGTTTCTGTCCCTAACCAGGCCTGAAGCCAGATTGAAATGGATCTAGATAATCCATCTCATCCAGGAATCCCTGGAGTTGGGAAGCCACCACAAGCTCTAATAGCTTGCCCAAGAATGGAATATTGGAGACCATTGTTTTCTTGTCTAGCAGACTAAGGCTAGATCTACACCAAGCAGGATATAGCACTATGAAAGTGGTATGAAAGTGGCATATGGTATGTATCAATGGGCCCCAACAGTTGTCAGTGCTCTTCAATACCTCTATAAAGCAGTAGTGTGGCTCCTGCCTCTTACATACTGCTTTCATACCATTTTCATAGTGCAATATCCTGCTTGGTGTAGATCTGGCTTTAGTCCGCTAGACAAGAAAACAATGGTTTAAATAAACCAAAGATTGCCATTTATGCATGAACTAGGCCAAGGGAAAGTTGCCACTTGGTAAATGGAACAATGACTCCCTGCGGAAAGCATCTTGAGAAAGCTGTTATACTAGATAAGGACATACAGCTCTATGCCCTTGAAAAATACATTTTAATTGAAAAGCATTTTTTTAACATGGTGTGGATAAATCGTCTATATATGAAGTCTATACAGCCAATGGATTTTACTAGCTTCCACAGAGTCTTAACAGTTCCATAGTAGGAATCCCTAAGTGAGGTGTCAATCCTATTCATACACTTTTGGGAGTAAGTCTCATTGAACTCAGTGGGACTTACTTCTGCATGAACCTCTATAGGATTGCATTGTTAATAAACTAAAACAAAGTTTGCAATCCTAAACACACTTACTGAGAAATGGGATTCACTTTAGAGTAAACACGCATGGGACTTTGCTATAAAATGCATATTCTGAGTAGAAATACTTTTGCAAAAATCTGACCTGATCAGCTGTAACTAGGCATGTGCAAAATCCTTCTAGTCCTATTCAAACTCAAGTGGTATAAAATTCATTTATCAGATGTTTTGTCTGAGGATGAGCCTTGAAATTTGTTTTGAAGTTCATTACAGTTCCATTTTGGTAGCAAAATGGACCCTGCTCATTATGTTGCAACAAAAATAACAAAGGTCAACACATTTATTGTGTCATGAGCTTTGGTGGGGTGAACACCTACTTCAGCAAAGACAGTAATTTCTCTAGTTTTATTGAAGCTGTTTTAGCTTCCCTTATCATTCTTCAGATGCATCACCTGTGAATAAAACCTCAAATTTGCTTCAAATGCTTTAGCTGAAATTTCAGGGACCATAACCAATATGAAAAGAAATATCTTCGGAGGCTTTGAATTACAGAATAGATCATATTGATAGAATGTGACTTCCAATTCCCCAGTTAATTGAGACTGGATTTTCACATCACTTCAAGTTTGGGATCTTCCTTGGGTGGAAAACAGAAATGGGGAAGGAAAAAATATGTATAGGCAGATAATAAATCGGAAGGTTTTTTCAGAAGCAGTGAAGCAAAATTTCAGCATTGCTCCAGGCCTTTACGTATTTTAAAAAGAGAAACTCTAACATCATGGTGGAGAGAAGAGGGCAGAAGATGGTGAATGATTGTTCAAAGCAAGGAAGCTCTAGTCCATGGGTGGGTAACTTTTGGCCCTCTGAGGCCTTAGCTAGACCAGGCTTTATCCCGGGGTGAACCCCGGGATCGTCCCTGTGAGTCCAGATAATGCACAGGGGATCCCGGGGTCAGGGACGGATCATCCCTCCCTTGCCCCAGGATACAGCCCTCCCCTTTGGGCCCCCTTTTTCTGCAGTCTCGGGCTGAGCCCAAGACCACGGAGCGTATGGCCCATTTTACTCGTTTTACCGTTTACCCGTTTTACTCACGCGGAGCCAAGAGCTGCGCCCATCGCGGGTAGGGTGGGGGAGCGGGGAAAGTAGTTAAAAAATTTTTTTAAATACCTTTGCGCATGAGCGTTTGTGCACTCCGTCTCCTTTAAAAAATAAACAGAAATGGCGGGCATGACACCTCTCTTCCTGAGGTCGTCGCACCATACGTGTAAACGGAAGAAGGATCTCATGGTAATTGCAACGCGAGATCTCCCCTCCTCTGTCCCGGACTTTCAGGTAGGTCTAGCTAAGGCCTCAGTGATTGGGCCTTCATCTCTCATCCCTCACCATTGGCTAGACTGGCTAGAGTTGCTGGGAGTTGTTGGTCAAAACATCTGGAGGGTCACAAGTTGCTCACCCCTTATCTACTCCCTCGTTTATAATGGATGGAGACTACAATCCTGTACAAACGAACCCTAGAAGTAAGCCCTACTGATTTCAAATGGGGCTTAAAACTGAGCAGATTATCCATAGGACTGTAAGGGTAAATTGGCAGAAGATGAAAATACAAATGTTTGCCTGCCTGCTAGGCGGATATATTATTATTGGCAGATAAGTGCAGTAGGTCACAGGAGCCTGAAGTTTGCCCAGAAAGCTTACAGGAGGCAAGAGAGGTGAGTTTAAAATATCCATATGTGATTGGATAATCCATTTGGTGGGTTTAGGAAACAGAAAGAAAGTCCTTTTACTGTGATGCAGTAATTTCAGTTAGCAGATTAAAGTTTGATCTTTTGACCACTTTTGCAGCTCTTATGCTTCCAACGCACTTCTTATCTTATTAGAGCTATTTCCATAGATTCTGGAATTAACCTTGGATAATATCTGTTGACTAGTACCACTCTGTGAAGCTATGTGTCTATCTACTTTTGTATGCATTCTATAAGGCTGCCGTGCATTATCTTGTCTATAGCTTTTGTGCCCAGGCTAGCAATCCTTTGCTGAGTTGAGGAAAAGAAGGTGGCAGCACCTTGAATTAGGGACATGTAAAACTTGCTTTATTTCCAAGGATTTTTCCACTTTTCTGCCCCATGGTTTTGGATATCTATGAAAACTTGGCAAGTGTTTTTAAGTACTGTGGCTGTAAATTAGATGTGTTCCCCTTAAATGATCAGGTTAGTAGTTTGTTGGGTGTTCTTGGATCCAGAACTGTCACTTGAGGCACAAGGGGACTCATAAGAACATAAGAAGAGCCATGATAGATCAGACCAAGGATCCATCTAATCCAGCACTCTGTTCACACAGTGGCCTACCTGCTGACAACCCAGAACCCATAAGCAGGACATGGTAGCAATAGCATCATCCCACCCATGTTCCCCAGCAACTGGTGTATATAGGTTTACTGTGTGGAGTACCTTTATTCAGCTTAGGCTGATATACCAACTATGCCCTTATCTGGACAAAAGTAGGCTAGCTACAGTTATCCATGCTTTGATAACCTCTTGTTTGGATTACTGCAATGCATTATACACGAGGCTGTCTTTTAGTTTTTTTTTAGTTTTAATTGTTGTGAACCATCCAGAGAGCATCAGTATTGGGAGATATCAAAATGTAATATCATGAATAAATAAATAAATAAATAAATAAATTGCATCCAAATGTGAATTCTGCCCATTGGTTCCCATGGTTGTATATCCAGATGTATATTTGAATATGCATCCCATTTCTTAAAGGCCCCTGGAGGGATGCTTCCAAAATTCTCCTGTTTCAAAATTGTTCATGGATTTTGGCGTTCTCAGTTACCTGTTTCTGTAGTGGAACCAATACATTCACAATTTGCCATCATTATTATTATTATTATTATTATTATTATTATTATTATTATTAGGCTTTTTTACATATATTCCTTACAGGTGAAGAAATTGGAATGTGACATCCTCACTTGCTGTCCATGCTAAATGTGCTTCAATAATTTGCAGCGTCTTAACCGTTACCTAAACTTGGTCTCCATTTATATTCAACAGAAGCTTGAACTGGAAAAGGAGCATCCAGGTATATGCATACATTTCATCAGGATATCATGTTGTTCATATGGCAGATTAGGAGTGGGTGGGGAGGGCTATTTTCTGACCTCACAATTGAACAAGTGTTGATAAAGAGTGTGAAGAGTACTAGAAATCTTACATATGGACATGGATTGGGAGAGACGCAGCGATTCGTGTGGCTCCTGTCATTGCCAGCCGGTGCAGAAATGAGCCATATACCAGAGGAATTATCAGGGTTACAGTATCAAACAAGTGAATAGCACAAGGACCCACAAACTTAAGGCAGGAGAAAAACACGTATGTTATCTGTTATTATCTCTGAGACAGGAACCTATATTCAGCAGTGACACATCTCTATGAACATAGGAAATGGAGATGCTGATAAGCAGTCTGTTGGAGATCAGATTTGAATGGCACCAATGGGTGGGGGAAATCTTTCACCATTTACATTCAAGAGAACAGATCAGGTTGTAATACTTACTCCAGATGCAATACTGTGAAAATAAGATGTAGGTTCATGGATCCATGGTTGCTTTACCAATGCCTAGCTTTAACACCATAAGCATACACCACAAGCAAAGTTTTCTCCTGTCTCTAAATGGGAATTAAGCCAAAATAACCCATCATCTTGAATTTGACCATTCAAGACTTCTGAGGCCTCATCTACACAAAGCAGGATATTGCACTATGAAAGTGGTATGAAAGCAGTATATAAAAGGCAGGAGCAACATAAAGCAGGAAGTAGCACTAGGAAAGCAGTATATGGTATGTGTCAATGGGCCCCAACACTTGTCAGCACACTTCAATACAGCTAAAAAGCAGTAGTGTGGCTCCTGACTTTTATTTACCACTTTCATAGTGGAATATCTTGCTTTCATAGTGCAATATCTTATCCTACAGCCCTATCCTCTGTATGTTTACATAGGGATAATTTCCAGTGTGTTCAACAAGCTTACTCCTAAGTAAATGGATAGCATTGTAGTCTTTTTGCTACGGCAGAATCAATAAGGATTTCAAGCACCTGTCTTGAAAATGACAGCTATACACACACACACACACACACACACACACACACACACACACACACAGAGAGAGAGAGAGAGAGAGAGAGAGAGAGAGAGAGAGAGAGAGAGAGAGAGAGTATAATTCCTTGTTTCTTTTCCTTTAGACACCCCCTTCTGCTTATAAGTCCTGGTAGCCAATCCAGTAGGAAAATGCTGAAGTGGGGAGAAGGTGGATTTCAATTCTTCAATGCAACTTCAACCTCTGGCCTGTTTTGGATTCAGAACCAATCCTGAAGTGGGCCAGAGCGGTGCTGAAGTACCTCGAGTCAAATCGGGAGGGTGGCTGTGCCCTGCCCTGGCAATTGACAGGATCCCACAGTTCTGACATTTAGACATCTTCTCAAGACCCAATTCCTCATACAGGCTTGTTGTGAGGTGTGTCTCAGCCAGCTATGGTCTGCAGTGCACATTAGAGTATTTATTTGCTTCTTTGCTGCTCATTAGCATTTATTATTGTGGAGTTTTGTTGTGTTTTATTGTTGCTTTTGATGTAATGACATTGTGTGTCACTGCTTTGGAAAGCAATATATAAATCTGGGTAATAAAGAATAAATAAAATACTCACAATTTTTGATACTGGCATTTGTGGGCCCATGCAAAAAGCCATCATTGTCGTCGTCATCATCACCCATTTATTGCTACATTTTCTAATGAACTTGCTGCTCTTTTGCCAATTAGTAGGGCAGTGAAACAGGGCTACCCACAGATATACTGGGGGACTCCACTGGTATGCAGAAATTTTATATATATAAGAATACAGTAGTGTAAGTCTTATTACTAGAGACCTACTACACTGATTTTGCTCATTATTATTTTAAAAAAACTGAAGCTTGAGCAGTATAGATGTGCAGAAAATTGTGTAAGTTCGAAAAAATTTAAGGCTCAAGCTTTAATAGCCAAACTGTATGTTGCCACACCCTGGCCAGGAGCCTGAGGTGATCAGGGAACTACAGCTTCCACGGATCTCTGTGCCATGCAGGCTCATAGGGAGCAAAACACTTAGGTGGGTGATGAAGGGCCTTGGGCTTTCCATGTCAAGCTCACTCTCAGAGCAGCATTATTGGCAGCACAGATGGTGGTGGAAGTGGTGGTGGTGGAAGAGGAAAAGAAGTGGCCCTAGGAAAAGCTAGATTTTAAAATGTGGGGTAAGAGGGGAGAAGCTGGGCTTGAGGCCTGAGGGGAAGAAGCTAATGTGGTTCAGCAGGTGTGAGGAAGAGAGGGCCAAAAGTCCTCAGCTGCATTGAAGGAAAGTAACCTCCATACAGCTTCCGGATGACTGACATAGAACAGTGTGTTTCACCCTCAGACTACTAGCACCCATGGCAACATGGGCTTTACACTAGTATTTATAGATAAAAAGGAAGGGAAGAACTCACTGAGGACTGAGCATAGTCATTGCCCTTCAGAAAACATGGAATGTCTGACTGACTTGTCTGACTGACAGTTTATGGTATCCTAGAGTGGGGAAATTAGGGTCTAGGCCTTAATCCCCCACCTCACTCCTTGGTGCAGAATGCTATAAGCTTTCAGTAGCTCTTTACAGCACGTTGAAACTAAATTAGTGGTGGCGGGGAGAGATTAATCCGAGTTGGAGGATGAAGAGTCTCTTCTCATCCTAATTAATCCCCCCCTCCACAGGCTCTTTCAGCTACAAATGGGCAGAGCCCCCAACAGCTTTGGGCATCCTGAAATTGAGTGTGTGAATCAGTAGATTTGTGTGCTCCTCAACCCAGTTTCTCCCCCAAAGTAACAATATTCCCTCCCCCATCCTGTACCTCTCTGGTTTGCGTACAGCTTCCTACTCACCTAGCTCTGAATTTCAGCAGTACAAAGTGATTGCACCACACTAAACCATCCTGCTTGACCACAAAATGGTTAATGGAATACATTGTGTTTAAGCAGCATGGATTAGCATGTTGTCTGAAGGGGACCACAGTTAGACTTCTGAGGTTCAGAACAAAGTACTCAGATAGCCCCGGAGCTCAGTGTTATCCTGCTGGTGGGTGGGAGGAGAGAATCCCATTTGCTAATCCCCCTGCAATTCCATACAGGCCTCCCAATTCTTAGGATTCAGTTTGAGATTAAATGACATTATGGTCATATGCATGGATTATTGTTGGGTGGGTGGGTTTCTTGATGTAAATAGACCAGAAAAGCCACATAATACATTTGTAAAATATTTGTCAGTTGATTGGAAGGATTGCGGTATAGTTTGTTCGGCATGGAAGATGATGATCCTTTAGATGATATTTGTGGGCTCGGGGGAGGGGGGTCAGGGCCGGTGCTACCATAGAGGCCACTCAGGTGACTGCCGGAAGCTGCTCTTCCACAGCGGCTCTGAGAGGGCGGCTTCTGGGTGCGTCGTTCCGAAGCCGCCCGCCCGCCCCAGCGTCCTGGCTTTGCTTCGGCTGGGTGGGCGAGATGGCGCCCCACGCCCAGGTACGCTGGGGTGGGGGCGGGTGGGTGGGTGAAAGAAGCTCACCTGCCTAGGGTGCGAAATAGTTTGGCACCGGCCCTGGGGTGTGTGTGTCAATATGTTTTAAGAAGATTAATGCACAACACCTGGTTATCTGTTTTAAAATGGCTTTATCACATATCTTTAAAGTACAAAGGGCCATAGCTGGGGTAAAATGGCAGTTGCTGCTGTACAGTATGCAGCTATTTGGGTGGGACAGTATTAACAGAAGGCTTGAGGGAGAATTGGTGGCATTTGTATTTTGGACTGTCAGGGGAACTGGTCATGCCCTGTTTACTGCTTGGCAAAGACCAGGCACTTCTTGTTTCCTTCCTGAATGAGCAATGGTTGGGAGAAACCAAAATGCAATATGCTAGAATGGTAAATGTATTTTTTGCTCAAACAATGGATGACTCTGTGTGTGTGTGTGTGGTGTGTATGCATGCATCTGTGCCTCCAGGCATAGTTTTTAAGTCTGCCCAGGTTGTAGAAATGACTCTGATTATGTATTCCGGATCTCCTATGTGGTGATTCTAGTTAAGTCTTAGAATACAGGGATAAGAAAACATTAGGATCTAGCAATATCCATGATGAGAACACTGATTAAAAAAACACCCCACATTAATTTTTCATTGTATTCCATTTAGTATGATGAGCTAAGGAGATTTCCTATAGCAGGTAAAACTAAAATATGGAGATATGGAGGGGGGAGATGCGTGAATTAGATGGGAAATGTAATAAGATCAGTCCTGATTGCAATTGATCTCCCCAACCTTCCCTCAAACTAACCTTTAACTTTGATTTTTTTTTTTTAAATAGTTCTGAGGAAAGATTCGATCTCTCCTGTGCTCCCCTTCCTCTCCCCGTTCTTGGTAATTTCCTCCTGCGCTCTCGGGTCTGCAGTCCGTTTTGTGGTGTCCAACTGCATGCAGTCCGGGGGACCCATTCAAATCGGTTTGCAGGGAGGCGTGACACAAAGTTAAAATAAAAAAATAAAGTCAGGCACTCTTGAACGGTCGGGAGGGGGTGTGCGTGACAGGAGAGGTGGGGACGAGTGCGCGGAGGTACGTGACGGAGGAGGAAAAAGATGCGGGGGAGAGCAAACTCCAACCTGGTCCTGCTACCAAACTGGTCTCTCTCTCTCTCCTCCCCTCCGCCAAACGCAGCCAGTCCGCTCGGATTGGGGAGACGTGTCTGGCTTCTCAAGCGAAAGCAGTGCGCAGGCGCAAGCCGTCCCCCCCCCCCCCCCCCAGCGAAAATGCTTTTGGACGTAGGAAGGGGATCACCCTGTCTTTCCCTGTCTCCTGATTTCCCCCGCTCCGACTCTTCTTCTTCTCCTCTCCCCGGCCTCATTATCCCAGCCTGTTTTGGAATCCCCTCCGCTTAGCCTCGCCTATCCCGCCCCGCTCCCTTTTTAATTATTTTTGTCGGGGGTGGGAGGGAAACAAATGCGTGATCGGTGGGAGGGTTGAAATGTTTTGCTTCTCCTTATTCCCTAGGAAACCGCGTGCGCGTCTCCCGCCGGCCCGCCCGCCCCCCAAGCTGCCAAATGTCCTTCCCTGAAGCCTGACTAGCCTGTTGAGCGGCTCCTTTCGCTATCCACGTCGTGTGTGTGTGTGTTGTGTGTGTGTCTCCCGTTCCCCTCCCCTCCTTCTTTTTCCTTTTTGCGAGCTCCCAAGCCTTTGGACGAAACCTTTCGGAGGCATTAGGAGATTATCGTCCCTGGAAGCTCTAGCCCAGAAGGAAGAGTGCCTGGTGTGTGTGCGCGCGCGCGCGTGTGTGAGGAGGAGAGTCGGTGGCAGCTGTAGCGCGGGGAGCGGACACGACTAGGCAAGAAGAAGAAGAAGAAGAAGAGGAGGAGGAGGAGGAGGAGGAGGAGAAGGAATAACCCACAGAATAGAAACAAACATTCCCGAGCCGAGTACTTTGCGCTCTCCTCCGCGCCTCCGGCTGCCCGAGAGTCCCCTCTCGTGAGGTGCTCTCTCAGTAGACTTCTCCTCCTCCTCCTCCTCTCAGAAGACTTCGCTGTTGCTCTCGCGGGTGGCGGCGGCGGCTTCGCTCGTGGGGTGCCTCCGGTTACTGCTGCTCTCTTTTGGGCTGCCTCTCCCAGTCGAGAGAGCTGCTGTTGCGTTGCTGCTGCTGCTGCTCCCGCCGCCGCCGCCGCTTTCCCGCGTTCGCCAAAGGCAGCCGCCGCCGCCGCCGCCGCCGCCGCCGCTCCCCGCTTCACCTTGTTTCTCTCATGAGCAGAGCGAGGGGAGCGAGAGCGGCCGAGGCAGCGGAGGAGCTCTCCTTCCCCGGGGTTTATGAATGGCCCTGACATGGAGGAAATACCATTTCAGAAAGTCAAGAAGAGCAAGAAGGCGCGGAGGAAGAAGTGCTGCCGCCGCTACTGCTGCTGTTCCTCCTCTCCCGGGCCGCCGCCGCCGGCGCAGCCGCCGCCACCGGCACCTCCACCGGCCGCCGGCAGTAGCGGCGGCGCCTCCGGAGCGGCGTCGGCGGCGACGGCGGCGGGAGGCGTCGGCGGCGTCGGCGGGGGTCCCCCTCCGCTGCCGCTGCTGGACGCCGTCGCCTGCGAGGACCAGTTCGACTGCAAGGAGCTGGAGTCGCTCTTCCAGAACTACAACCTGAAGCTGGAGCAGACGTCGACGCTCAAGGCGCTGGCCGTGCTCATCGTGCTGACGGCCAGCCTGGCGCTGGTGGAGCTGCTGTCGGGGCCCAGCGTGACCATCTCCAAGGGCTCCCACCCGGTGCACTGCATCATCTTCCTTTCCCTCTTCATCGTCACCAACGTCAAGTACCTGCAGGTGACCCAGCTGCAGCAGATCGTCAAGCTCACCTTGCTCTTCAGCTTCACCTTCGCCTTCCTCTGCTGCCCATTCTCGCTGGGCGCCTACGGCATGGAGCCCCCCAGCGCCCCCGAACAGGGCATGTGGCAGCTCATGCTGGTCACCTTCGTCTCCTACTCCCTCCTGCCCGTCCGAACCCTCCTGGCCATCATCTTCGGCTTGGTGGTGGCCGTCTCCCATCTCATTGTGGCCGCCACTTCGGTCAGTGCCAAGAGGCAGATTCTTTGGAGGACGGTGAGTGCTCCCCCAAAGCCCCCTTGTCACGTCCCCTTGTGCCCCCTGAGAGGGTGGAGGGGGGCAGACGGAAGCGCAGCGTCCAGATATTGGCTTGCCAGGGGCTCCTCAGATATTTCAATACACAAGGAGGTGGAATCTGCTTTTAAAATGATTTTTTAAAAATATATATTGAGATTGGTGCAGGCACCCACAAGATTCTTTAAATAACAAGTTTATGGATTTCTTATATTTGGCTTCAGTTTCAAGGGCCTCCCCAGAATGTTCTCATAGTCCTGTTCAATCACCCTACAGTCCTGCAGCCATGCAAGTGGTAAACTTTTTCTTAAAAGAAAGTTCTTCTAATGGATTGTGATGGGAGCCTGCAGGAGCCCCTGCAGTTTTAAGACTTGGGACATCACAGGAGTTGGTGGTCTTGCAGCCTTGGCCAATATCTGGGATGTGTAGTGAAGTGGTGTGTGCTCTCTGGGACATTGGATCTATGCAGAAGAGCTTGTGTAGAGTATAGTATCTGGTGAGGGCAAGTTATGTAGGGAATGGCATTCACATAGGGGTCCTACTGTCTGGAGCACATATTAGCAGAGGACAGACAGTATGTATGAATAATTGCTTTGGCTGTATAGAAAATGTGTACGTACTTTGTGTTTTCTGGGTATATATACAATATCTGGTGCAGTGTTGAACTCGTACATTTAAGAGTGTGTGTGTGTGCAGGGAGAGGAGGGAGAAAGAATGAGTGTGAGAGTATGTCTGCTTTTCAAGAAAATGTATTTTTAAAATATGTGATTATGGTTGATCTAGTGCTTACGGTTAGTTGGAGAGTTGAAAATTGCTTATCTGTGATGAATGAAATATGCACACTCTCAGAGTGTGCAGAGAGGGAAATAGTTATCAACTTCTCATATATAACTAAGCCTCATAGTCAAGACATGATAAAGGTTGACAGTAAAGGACAGCAAGGCTTGACAGTGAACGATGAAAGTCTCTTTTCCCCATTAACCAATTTGTACACCCCAGTAGGGCAAAAACCATTGTGTTCTTAGGTCAAGGTCAGAGTATGAATCTCAATCATGCAAAGAATACTCTGTTCATAGTTTGGGAAGCATTCATGTCTTTCCCTCCCTAGTTTCTTAGCCAAATGGATGTTTTCTTAAGCCCTCTCATCTCTTGTTCTCCAGCCCCAGTGGGAGATTCCCCTGCCTCACCTCCTCCAGGTGTTCATGGGATTCCTAACCAATCTTCCCAGTAGCAGCTGTTTCTTCTGCCACTGTCTCCGCACACAGTGTTTACCATGTCATTGAATTTCCTAACAGGCTTTCCCCACTGAATTAATCCTGTGGAAGAGCTTCTCTGCAGCATCTTTAGGAATGTGCAGCAAATTCCCCTCCTCCCCACACTCAAGAGCAGCTATTTATAGTCCTGCAGGGCTTCCTCAGGTGTCCATAGCGTTATAGGCTTGTGCTGGGAATAAAAGAAGAGAATAGGGAAGGTTTGCATAATTGAGAGTACTGAGCCAACATGAAAACAGGGTCATCTTTTAGATTCTGTTCTGTTCTGAATCTGAGTTGATTGTCAACGAGAGGAAACAATATGCACATGGGAGGGGGTATTTGTTCGTGGGGTTTTTGGGCAGTGCGGAGGTGATTTTTTTCAAAAAAAATTTTAAGGAGGAATAGCTTTTTGGTTTGGGAGAATCTATTTCTGGACAGATAATACAGTGGGAAACAAAACGGTTGTTTCCTTCCAATTGTGCTTTCTGAGATTGTTTTTCAAGGCTGTCATGGCACGCAAACATAAACACCCTCTGCCACAGCCACGAATACAACCCACGGGCATAGGCATGAAGTCATGCCTGCTGGTTTGTATGTTGGCATCCCTCTGGATTTCTGAACACAGAATCCCCTAACACCCACATATGTGCACACACCAGATACACGGGGAAACATTTGTAGCCAGGCAAGAAGTGGGTTTATAGGGACACACAGGATTACTCTTGGCTCACTGCTGCTGAGCTGGTGGACAAAATAAATTGTGTGTTTTGAGGAGAGAGCAAGAGTGAGTGAGTGAGTGAGTGAGAGAGAGATAAGCTGAGCTTTATGATTTACCCAGATAATCTGGTAGTCTATTTTTAAGTGCATGATTTAGAGATTCAGCAAGAAAGGGAGAATATGTGAGCAGTTGAAATTTAAAATAATAATAATGAGGGCTCTTTTCTGTAAAAGTGTCAGCTTCCCTGTCAGCTTCTTACATTAAATGCCCAGTTTTCTGTGAGGTTGTACAGTATGATTTACATATTTAAGAAATCTGTAAATATTTTGTTCCCAAAGAGAAGGATACAGTGCAGTGCATATTATTGTTGTAGTGTGAATTTATTGCCTTTAACAGCATCTGCTATCTTTTAAGATCTGCATTAAGAAGAAAACTTTCCTTGCTGTTTCTATTTTATATTGTTTAAAATAAATGGTATTGTATTGACAAGTAAGAATTTCCCAACTCTTTCGCTCACATGTTTGGCCTGGGTTTTTTTTTTCCCCAGAAGGTAAATGCAACTCTCTTAAGATAGATCTACAGTGTAATTTTAAGCATGTTTACTCAGAAGTAGCTGACTGAGTTCAATGGCTCTGACTCCCTAGTAAGAGTCTTTAGGATTTCAGGTATACAGTACAATCCTAAAAGGGGTCAGGTGGGGAGGAATGAAGTGGTAGATCTACTTCATCATCCAAAACCCTGCTGAATTGCACCAGCCAGGGTGGAAGGTGTGTGGGGCAATTTTGCCAGGCCTTATGCCCCCATTGAAAGCCATGGAGGGAAATGGCACAGATCCAGCAAATCCAGAGCTGGCTGTGCCATGTCCCGGTCCCACCTTTGAAATATATTTCAGGTTCTTATGCTTGCTACCACCAGCAAGAACACTGCCAGCCATAACTTTTCACCTGTGGAACTTTCTGTACGTGGAATTGGGTCACCGAGGCAGGCAAAGATCAACCACCCACCCATCCTGCCAGCAAAGCTCCTTTCCCCAAGCTGGAAGGTGCCTCCACCCCATCCTAACTTCTTCCAGCCAGGAGATCTGGGGGCTTAGAATTGCTCTGCTCATCAGTGATCAGTTCTCATTAACCAACAGGATTTAAGCAGCCTAATTGTGTGTAGGATTGCAGCCTTAGGCTACAATTCAGAGCAAACCTACTTGGATGTAAATCAGTGTAACTTACTTCTGAATAAAAAAAAATTGCACTGTGGTTCAAAGCTTTTAACAGAACAGCTTGCTTTTGATAAGACATTTATACAGCAATTTTCGATTATTTCATGTATAAATATTCTAATTCTTTACGAAGTGAATTTCAGGGCTCCCCTGTTAGGTTAATGTCCCTCTGGTAACATTAGGCAGAAAGAGCCACACATAAGCCAATTGAAAAACAGGTGTCTGGGTAACTTGAAATGTGTGTGTATGTGTGTATAAAGTGTGTGTGTGTGTGTGTGTGTGTAATATAATACTGTATATATAATGAGTTGATGAAAAGTGAAGTGAGTCAGATTCTGATAGCCATAAGTGTGAGGTGGATTCTCTGGCTCCATCAGTCTTGACAGTCTTTTCATTCTGTGTTCCCTTACCTTTTTTGTTGCTATATGGAGGACTGTAGTCATGTGTGCCAGCTAAATAACTGGAGTCATCATTTTAAGGCCAAGGAAGTCACATGAATGTAAAATAAACCATTTGACTTAATGCTACAGACTTCAATAATACAGGATCAGTAGATTCCCTTAAACATGCCCATTCTCTTGAGTTTTAAGTGAAAATTATGAAACAAAATGGAACATAACTTCAAAGGATCATTTTAAAGAAACTGGACAGTATTTTGCTTCTTTGCATGTGAGCAGACAGACAAAAGAGGTATCCAAAGGGAATATTTAATGCATGTGTCGATTATCTTCATTAGCTTCCAAAATAGGGCAGAGACACCCATGTATAATCCTTGAAGCAGAAAAAAGTTGTATGAGTTGTAAAGTATACCACTGCAGCCTCCAGGATTTTGGAGGCTTTGAGACAAAGCACTCTCTCATTGAGCTCTCTTAACCTGAAAAACTTGGGGCATGCAAACTGAGAATTCTCTCTTATCTCTGGCTTCCTTGAAGACTTTGTGCAATGTGAGAATGGTATCTCTGTTGGCAAGGTGAATCCTTTGGTAGTCTTTGAGCCCCAGTAAATCCCTAACATTGTCAGTTTGCTATGATAATTTACACTGTCATGCAGGACCTATGCGAAGAAACTGGAGGCATATGAACCAATCCATACCAGATATCCATGCAGTAATGGCCTCATTTTCCTGGGACAATGTCTTGAGTTAAATGTAGCTATGAAGGGAACTCCAGTATTTACAGAGAAGAATTTTGTAGAGAGCCAGCAGGGAGGTGGGGAAATATTAGGGAATGTAGAGAAGTTATGCCGAGAGTAGATGGGGTTGGTGTGGGTACAATGTATCTTGTGGCACTGAGGGAGCCTCTTGGCTCTTCTAAGACCAGGGTAGATGGATTTCTGTTCTTAAAGTTCTCTACATTTGAGGTTTGTAGAGGAGTAGCTTGCCAGAGAATTGTGTCATGAGGGTAATAAAATCATAGCTGCTAGTTGCCATCTCATAATAAACAAAAACATCTCGCTTTTGATATGACATTTGTACAGCAATATTCAATTGCTTTATATTTGACTTTGTATCAAACTCTGTTTCTCTTTCCTTGTGGCAATTTGTTTTGTTTGGTTAAAAGCATTAAACAAAGATTATACCTGTTTGGCACAAATTGAATGAAAACATGATCATCTATTAAAGTGATCAAGGTTCGCATTTTTAGAGAGGTTTTTGAAATTAAAGGATGCATAGATTCTCATTGCTTCCTAGATAATGCACTTTCAGCAATGAAAAAATAATTTATAATGAAATTATTATTTTTGCATTGTCTGGTTAGCATTTTTCTGTGTTAAGGGAGAGCTAAATGACAGTCTGATTCTGTTGTCATTGGGAAAATGTCTATGAAGCTGGGTTACCTTGATGTAACTGACAAGAATTTAAATCTAATGCTGCAACCACATCTATTGTTTTAAACTGAGAGTTCAATTTTCTTCCTATTTATTTTTATGACAAAATCACCATGGTATCACTCACACTTAGCAACACAACCTCTCAAGTAATTTACTTCTTTGCTTTCATATGTTCTTCATGCTGTGGAAAAAGTATAACTATCCCATCGAAGAAAGATTTGAAGGAAAAAGGAGGAGCAGTCTATGAACATGAGACTCCAGGGCACCACGTTGGGGAAGGCTGCATTAGGTGTATTTATTTTTATCTGTATAACTCTGTGTGAATAGAGTGCTGGACTAGATGGACCCTTGGTCTGATCCAGCATGACACTTCTTATGTTTGTGTGTGTGTGTGTGTGTGTGTGTGTGTGTGTGTGTGTGTATATATATATATATATATATGAGAGAGAGAGAGAGAGAGAGAGAGAAAATCTTAATGGGAGAATATACAGACATTAGGCTGTTGTATGTTGATGGGAGCAGTGGGCATGAGTTGAGTGGATGTCAGTCTTTTGAGGAAGCATGCCAGTGAAATAAAGAGTGGAACCATTTTCTAATGAAAGAATGTCTAAGTACTCTTTGCAGTTTCCAACTTCATTTTCACTCCCTTCACCACCACAACACACAAAAGGCTCTCCTTTTCTGATTTATGTTCAGAGACCCTTTCAAAATATGCATAGGCTGTTTGAACTTGTGATCCACCAGAGATTACTTGGTGTTGAGTGGCATCTTAATGCTATGTAGCATAATGTGTCATTAGTCTGTGTGGTGTCTTATTGGTTGTCTTGACTGCTGTGGTTTAATTTCTTTTTCATTGGCGACCAGAGACTGTACGGTGGCTTTGGAGAAAGAAATAGTTGGAGCACTTCTACCTTTTCCCCCCTGTGACTTAGAGAAACACACTATGAGTTTAGAATCTCTCAGCTTCAGAGAAATTAGTTTGTTGTTTTGCCTAGCAAATGGAATAACTTCCTTTCTGAAAAGCGCAGAATGGAAGGGAGTTTATGGATCATGCAGTTGGGATTGGTCATTTAACTGGTCCGATGTCAGTCAAACATCAAATAAGTCAGTCAAACAGCCAATAAGATGTCAGTCAATCATCACATAATTCTTAGCATTAGTTTAGAAGAACAGTAATAAAGAGGGATTTGTGATAATTATGAAAATTCAAGTTAGATAACTATTATGAAATCATTATGAAATGATAAAATAGAATTCTACAATTTTGTGGTAGAATTGTATTTATAACTAAAATGTTATACGTACAAATAATTATGTGAATATTATGTGAATAATATTCAAGGCACTGAACAGTTCTTCATGCTTTTTTATTCTGGATCCCTTTGGATAGTCCAAACTATTATAAACATTGTATAAGACAAATAACACTTACATAGAAAATATAAAAGACAAAAGTAATTTTAAAAATGTGGTTATGGTTCAGGGAAGGGGATGCTTGCTCCTAATTGAGTGTTCTTCTGTGTGCCTGTGTGTGTACCCAGACTCCTACAAAGCTGGAGAGCAAGGAACCCTCACTCTGCTTTCAAGAACATGATGCAGCTAAAAAGATATGCTACCACCTACATACTGTACAGGCATTCATGGCTTCAAAGTGTATTTGGCAATATTTGCATACAGTCAAATAACAAATTATTTATTAATATTTGCCTGACTGATAAATTGAGTGGTATCCCAACTCAGTGTCATCTAAGCCTCTCATGGAGATGTATCCCCCACATACAGTTTACATGTGTGCCATGTAAATTTCTGAAAGGAATATAAAACAGCTTTCCCCATATGGTCTAAGATTGGTCTTTTGGTCCTAAAAAGGCAAAGTATTTTGTTATAATGGAGGTACATGACATTATAATATGCATCTCTGCCTTTCTGATCAGAATGCATTAGAGCATTGACATAAAGCAGATGTAATAGTGGAGCTCAAATAAAAAGATGATCCATAACAAGTTCTTTAACTGTGGTGCAAGCCCAGCCTTCTCCCCATTTTTTGGGTTTGAATGGCCTAGATACATAATATCGAATCAAATGTGGTTCATCCATCAGTCTTGCCCCTGTCTTCACATGTCAGATGGGCTCTTCATTTTTTAATTATTTAATTAGGGCATCACAGGTATGTTTACCTTTTTTGTCCTTTCATTTGTCACAGTATCAATTTTTTAACAGTGTAAAACTCCTCTATCAATTGGGGAAAGGTGCCTTGGTGAGTGTCAGTCAGTCACAGTTTCTGCTGTAGATTTGCAGTATAGTTTTTTTTAAACAAACAAACAACAATAACTTGACCCTGGAAAGGAAAAGAAAGTTTGGATTGAACATAGTAAGGGTATGACCAAATCATCCCTATTGCTGTAAAATATTACATCAATTGGCAACATCACTTTTATTCAGATTTTAGATGAGATTTTATTGCCTCAGCCAAAGAGCTATGGCCACTAGAGAATAATGACGAAATTACAACAAATGGCAATATAATGCAAGTTATATATCAATAATGAAACTAAAGACTATCAAATATTGACTTCATTTCCCTTTAAATCAATCATGCATGTTTGTTCAAACTCCTGTGAACTCTGGCAATGCATGTGGCAAAGCCTGCTTTCTTGGGTGTGTGCGATGGATCAGGATTTGATTCACCCAGAAATTCTCTGAATTTCAAAGGTGTTTCCAAAGACATAACCTGTTTCTCAAGCAGGGGTTGGATACCAGGGAATTCAGGTCTTTGAACTCCCAACTCAGTCAGCCCCAGCTAACATGACCAGTGGTCAGAGATGGCAGGAGTTGAAATCCAAAAACATGTGGAGACCCCCCCACTCTAGACTAATCTGAACAATTAATTCCTAACTCCTTGGATATAGCAGACTAATGGTACAAATCCTAATTCAGTTGGAGCCATAAATACATAGATTGCACATGTTTAGAATATTGAAAAAAAAATTTCCTGTGGATGTACACAGGACATTTTATATTCAAAGAAGGTCCATAGGAAAAGGAAAAGTGCTGGGTTTATATTCTGAGTCTTCATCTCATGAAGGAGGAATACACTGGAATACATAAAAACTAGGGTTATTGATTCCAAGCTTTATTGATTCCAAGCCCCTTCAGATGAATGGAAAAAATGCAAATAGAGTTGCCTTGGTTCAGATTTTAGAAGGGAAGTAGTAGGTCCTTATCGTGCTTTCTAGCCCAGTCAGGATATACCTGAAAATACAGTGCAGCAAGGTAATGGTTGTGATGCTGGAAAGGAATTTCAGCCTCCTAGAGCTGTTGCCTGAGAGTCTGCAAAGGAAGTTTGTCCGTCATTCTTAGAATCCTAGCAGTGGAGACTGGTGGCTGTGATTTTTGGGTTTCAGTCAGAACCAGCCAGAATGCTAAACAAGCTATCCAAGGTGCTGTCCCCTACCCCAGACTAGGTTCAGCACCTTGGATAACTCCTTTACAGTTCTAGCTTGGTTTGACAGAAACCCAGAATGGATTCTCAGCCCCACCAAAATCAGAGCCACCAGCCTCCCCTGGATCCTAGTGATAGTTAGGTCCTCTTATATTTGTGGTTATTAATGACAATGACTCCTCAACATTGGGTTGGATCCAGACTCAATCATGATTACAGTAGGCCCACTGAAACCAATGGAACTTAAGTTACTCATGACCTCAATGGTCCTGCTGTAAATATGAGTAAATCTGGAATCAACCTATTAGCCTGGTGTTTGTTTCCACTGCTGACTACCACTTAAAAAAAATAAAAAAAAATAATGATCTCATATCTGCACTTGATAAAATGCTTGTTGTTGCACTATATCAGCTTTCTGCATCCTGATGTCTCAGCTGTGATGACAATGTACTACTGTGAGTTGTTCATTGATATGTATATTGTTTGTTATCTAAGATGTCTTTGAAAATGTATTTCATATTTCCAGAAATATGGTTTCCTTTAGGTTTCCATATGTAGCTGAAAGCCAAGGTAGCAGTTCATTTTACTAGAAGATAGGATTTTGAACTTATATGAACAGCAGAATCCAAAAAAAGAATGAGAGGTGTAACTTGGCTGTTAAAGGAAAAGTAGCAAGATACATACAATATGTCCAAAATCATGAAATTTCCCAACCAAAGAGGTCCTCATCTAATGAAGTACATCTAAAACAGCTAGTTACTTGTGCTTCAATATTTTCATCTGATGAAAATAGTGTTCTGTTGAATGCTTTGATTCCTTTAGTGGGGCAGAAAGCAAGCAGCAAGAGCAAGATGGATTATTGACATGTCCCTCTACAAATTTTTGGGTAACCACAGGTTCAAAATATGCACATTTTTATTGCTGGGAAACATTTTTATGTCTATACATCATATGTTATTTTATCACCGGGTAAATCTGAAAAATGAAATCTGCCTTCAATTCTTTTGGTACTACTTTATCTCTTCCGTTTTCAATTCAAGATTTTGTTAGCTTTTAACTGCATCAATTGCATGGCTCTTTCTTTTTTTGCTTTCACTTTAGTCTTGGCTTCTTTTATGTTTTCTGAACTTCAAATTTCTACCTCTTCGCCTTGTTTGCATGCATTTTGTTTGGTTCTCCGATTTCTTTGGAATGCTCTTCTATAGAGATCCGGTTCCTTCCAGACTTTAAGAAATGCTCTTGTGAGTTCTGCATGTGCTCAGCACTTAGTGAGAGAGAGAGAGAGAGATCCCTATACCACACACCCTATTGTCTGAGTTATGGTCCTCCTTTATGTTGTGTTGTGATAGGATGCTTAGCTGCACCATATCCTATCCTCTGTTGTGGCAATGTAGACAGGGCAATTGTTGACACAGGGGTGGCTATTTCCCTCACCCTTCCCACTGAAGTTAGTCGGAGGGAAATTCTTTGTTCCAGGTCTGGGATTGGTGTAAAGCAGGGGTGGAGAACATCTGATGAACATTTGAGAACATATAACAACATTATATGTTGTTGGGACTACAACTCCCATCAGCTCTAGCCAGCATAGCCAGTGGTGAGGGATGTTGAGAGTTGCAGTCTAACAACATCTGCAAGGCCACACATTCCCCATATCCAGTGTAAAGTTACACTGTAGATGGGGTGGGGGGTGAGTATTTATGGCCTGAAGGAGAGTAGGAGACTATGGCCCCGTTCAGAAGACACCTTAAACCACTGCTTTAACCATGGTGAATATTAACCACGTTTAAAGCTGTGGTTTAAGGTGTCTTCTGTGCTCCTCCCACCCAGCAACTCTGCAACATTTTAGCCATTCTGCCAATGTGTCTTTGCCATCAGAACAGCTTCACCAGCGCATTGGTCATGGTGGTGGTATATATCACCTTCTGCCACAGTAGCAGCTTTTCTGCCAAATCCTAAAGCTCCTCAGCCAGCTGTAATCCTTTAATTTGCTTAGGAGTTGATGGGCTTACTTCTGAGGAGACCTGTATGGCATTGTATTGTTAATATGTTATTGTTGTGATGTTACAGAAGGGGAAATGTCAATTTTTTATTTGCTCTGATATTTTAAACTCTTGTATTTTAGGCTGGTTGAATAGTTATTCCTTTCAGTTTTATTGCAATTTTGTTTAAAGTTTTATGTTATTTTTAATTGCATTCTAGATTACAAATTTGTATGCATACCACCTGAGATCCAATGTTTAAATTAAAGCATTTTTAATTCAATAAATAAATAACCCATTCACTTAGAGCAACAAACAAACAGCCAGAACTTAACCAAAACTAATAGAAATTAGATGTCACTCTGGACATAAGATGTTTTATTGCTTTGGGCATAATGTAAGGCCATCATAATTGTCTGTTTCCAATTGAGCTGATGCTAGATGAATTTTTGCAAGACATGTGGTTCTAGGTGGCATTTAGTGGAAATGACAAAATGTGCAAGAACCTCAACCAACGTGACTCTTGAGTGCCCCATACCATACAAATATTTCAGCTGCTTTCATCAGCGACATATGCTGATTTCATAGGCCAGACAGAGTGCTACCCACACATTGTATTAAGTTCAAATTGGAACTGAACAAAGGTGAAATATTTTATGTTTTTGTCTTTCCAGTATGTTTGGGATTGTATTGTACTGTAGAGAGCATCTGCTCTATGTTTACATCCCCCAATACTTAGGAGAAAAGGGGCTTTTCTACATGAGGCATGTATTATGCACTAGTTATTCTTGACTCACAGTTGTTTATGGGTGCTTTAGATAACATTGACCCTCCAGTTTCACTTCTGTGTCTAACTAGCACTTTCGGTGAGGTTTCTTAGAGCACAAAAATGCAGCATTTAGTTGTGAAAGCAAAAGAAAGTGCAATTTCCTCTTGTGTTCTTGTTCTTCTGCTATACCACAGTGCCTCCTGGAGGTTATGCAGGGGGAAAGCACTACATGAGGAGTCTAGTGCTCAGATCTCAATTCAGCCACAAAATCAAAAGCAGGTGCAGCGGATTAGCAGGCAATTAACAGCCTCAGGTAGAAAAGTTCAGAATCAGTTTGGATGTGAAGGAGTGCAGCACCTAAACTTTGGAAAGATTATATAACTTTTTAGTTGACAAGTGAAGACATTATTGCTGTTGCTTGTCTTCTTCTTCTTCTTCTTCTTCTTCTTCTTCTTCTTCTTCTTCTTCTTCTTCTTCTTCTTCTTCTTCTTCTTCTTCTTCTTCTTCTTCTTCTTCTTCTTCTTCTTCTTCTTCTTCTTCTCCTCCTCCTCCTCCTCCTCCTCCTCCTCCTCCTCCTCCTCCTCCTCCTCCTCCTCCTCCCATACTTTAAGTAGCACATCCACATATTTATAAATAATAGTCCATAACATGGAAGATACCATACTGTTGCCATTATATTTACTGCTGGAATGTCTTGTGCTACATTCTTTCAAACACCTACTGATACCTGCATGGTGACTTGAATTACAGACATGTAGAGTTTTAAAGGGTGGGAAACGATGAAACATGCTAAAAGCTTGCTTCAACATCTGTTACATAAATATATTCCATACCATACTCTTGGTATCCAGTACAGCATATAATATTTTCCAACAAGGCATCCAGTCTCTGTAATAGGCCTAAGGTGTCTAATTAATTGTTTGCATGAGGAAGCTTGTAGTGATTTTATAGCAAATATAATAGTCTCTCTCTTTCTTGACTGAATTAATTCACTTTGAATTAATTTACATTCTGTAAGAGCAAAGGCATTTTTCAGGCTTCTGTAATTCCACTTATGAAGCTCTTTAAAAAGACTTAAGTAATTATCCACCCCCGCAAAATTAGGAAATAAAGGTAATATTAATAAACACATAAAAAGCTATGCTTCAAACATGTATAAATTCAAGACAATTGACAAGTCAGAGGAGAATATTGTGCTTGAGCAGCACTTAGGTTTCTTGCAGCTCTATTTTCCAGTTAAAGCTGAAACTAGATCCTGTATTTATAATATGCTGCAAGAACATTAAAGAGATTATATTACCTTGCCATTAGTCAGGCTTTTTGCTGTGGTAAGCCCAATACTTTGAGGTGTAGGACAAAAACATCTTCAAAAATTGTGTTATTTCCTCACTTTGTATAATTGTATTTTTATTATCTGTTGTAAGCCACCTTGGGAATTCTAATGAGCATTGAAGGGTGGGGAATACATTTTACAAACAAACTTAAATTAAAAAAAATGTTTTCTCCTACCAATAGGAAAATTCCCCAATCATATTAACGCAGTTCGCACATCACAACAGCAAATTGAGGGCTGTTTAACGCATGATTGGAGGGGAGGTGTGCTGTACATGAACCGCTTCCGCTTTATGAACTTTGGATCAGAAGTTGTGAGCATCATATGCAAACTCGGACTGCTAGGTTATTTAGGGACTGAACAACCCAGTGCTTAACTCATAGTTTGTAGTTCTGTTATCCACTGGGTTGTTCAGCCCCTGAACAATCCAGCCGTCTGGGTTCCCATGTCACACTCACAATCTCTGCATCTTTCTTAAACCTTTAGGAGTAATGCTATTCTTTGTTCACTATTAGAAAATTGTTTAAGTGATAATGTGGTGACTTGTCTTCATGCCATTTATGTGTTGTTGTTTTTTAGTTGCATGCACATTGTTGAAGTGTAGCTATTAGTCTTTTTCATCTATTTTTCTGTCTTTTTGCCTATCTGCCATCATCTAGCATTCTGTCAGACTTAAATGTGACCAAGAAACAGAATCTAGGATGGAGCTTTAGAGATGAAGGGCTTGGACTGTATAGTTAGTAGCAGGCTTGATGCTCAGTGGCTGGAATTACAGCGTCGGGAAATTATTTATTTATTTATTTATTTATTTAGAATATTTATATACCACTCCCCATTCAAAAATTTTGGAGCAGTGTACAAGATAAAATGAAAATAAAAACAGAATAAAACAGTTAAAACAAATTTTAAAAGAAGCAAATACAGAGATACAAGGCTGCATATTAAGGAAAGGCTTCCTGGAATAAAGATGTTTTCAGGAGGCACCGAAAGGAGTACAAGGTTGGAGCCAGCCTGACCTCCAGAGGCAGGGAATTCCATAGGAGGGAAGCCACCACGCTGAAGGCTCTTCCCCTGGTGGACTCCAATCGGAGGATGGATCTATGTGGAACCACCAGGAGCAGGCCCTTGGATGGCCTCAGTGACCAGGCAGGTTGGTAGGGGAGAAGGCGCTCTCTCAGGTATCTTGTCTAAACTGCAAATAGCCTAGGATCAGGTTATATTGGGAAGCATTTCCTTCCACACAAATCTTCCTGAGAACTTCATTCCATGTCAGAGCAACCTTCCCAGCAGTGACCAGGAGATTTTTGCTGGATAAGCAAAATAGTAGGACTATTGGCCAAAATTATTTTTGGGTAAGTAAAATCTGGTTCTATGTTGATACTCTAAATAAGATCTCAGCACTGAGTTTGTGGCATTTGTATGGCCTCAATGTGTCCCACATTTTGCAAGACACCAATAATATTTTAACTGGTGAGTGCTACCCAACTGAGCTTGGCCATGCCACTTTCCCCCAGCCATTGATCATGTGCTCATTTCCCAGCTTTTGTGCTGTTTCCCCACATTCTAAAAGGTTGAGATGCCTCTTCTAAGGCTTAGGCCATGGCTAGACCTACTGGGTCTAGCACGACGGAGGAGGAAGGATCTCGCGATATGATTACCGTGACGTCTCCCCCTCTGTCTACACGTGATGCGCGATGCCCTAGAAGGAAGAGGACATCACGCCCGCCATTTTGTTTATTTTATTAAGGGAGAAGGAGCGCACAAGTGCTCGATCACAAAATGTAAGTATTTTTTTAAAAAAAATTCCCCGCTGACCTGACCCCACCCACAATGGGCACAGACCTCCTGAGGAGTTCTGTGCCATGTGCCTGGCTCCTCACGGTTACTCACGAGGAGCCAGGACAACCTGGGATGCCTGCCCACACATTCTGCGGTCTTGGGATCATCCCAAGACTGCGGAAAAAGCATGGGGAAAGGCTATGCTGATATCCCAGGGGAAGGGAGGGATCATCCCTCCCTGCTCCCAGGATCCCCTGTGCGTCATGTGGATGCACAGGGGCGATCCCCAGGATATTGGCAGGTCTAGCCATGGCCTTAGTTACTGGCAGTAAGAGCTTTAAGTGCTTGTTTTGTTTTGGTTTTTGTATTTTGGCTCCACCCTTTTTGCCTTTGCGCCCCCCCCCCCCCAACCACTAGAATGCAGTCCCAAAGAGCTTCTCCAAAATGGAATTCAGCCCTTGGTCTGAAAGAGTTTCCCCACTCCTAGGTTAGAAGCTAGTTACATTACGACTAAAGGGAGGATGATTTTGAATGATCCCTTGGAGATCTTCTGTGATCAATTTATAAGACACCTTTGTGGATAAAATTGCTTGCTGACTTGGATGCCTTTGTTAATTCAGACCTAGTCCTGATGGCCACTGAGGCTTGATATAGTCAATCTTTTGTGAATACTTGTTAGTTTCTGAAGCCTGAGGCCGATTATGTGTGCTCTAGACCTTTGCCCATCCTGGCTTACTAAATCATCCAGGACACAACTAGGAGTCAGGTTTTAGGAGTAATAAATGCTACATTGAAGAAGAATGGGATTCCAGTAATAATTCTAAAGAAGGCTATTGCAAAATACCTCCTGAAAAAAACTATTACACAACATTCTCTGTTCTTCAAGTTGTCTTTAACTTGAAGTTAGTGCTGGGGAACTATTTTTCCCCCTTGTGGTCTTTGGCCTATTGCGTTATGCCAGGCTTCATATTGTCTTCTTGCTGTTTTTCATCTTCATGAAACTGTAGCTGCTGCATAAGAGATCACCTGGAGTTTTGGAATTGGATGTCCTCAGTATATGGATGACATCAGATCTTGTTTCTTTCATCCAAGCCTGGTGAGGCAGTCAAAATTCTGAATTAGTGCTTGCAGGTAGTTTGGGATTGGATGAAGGTGAAAAAAATGAAGTTTAATCCATACAAGGCAGAAGTGTTTTTGGTTGAGGGATCTAATGGTCTGGATGGAAGTGTACAGCTTGTACAGGATGGGGTTGCATTCCCCTAAAGTAGCAGGTTTTCAACTTCATAGAATCATAGAATAGCAGAGTTGGAAGGGGCCTACTAGGCCATCGAGTCCAACCCCCTGATCAATGCAGGAATCCACCCTAAAGCATCCCTGACAGATGCTTGTCCAGCTGCCTCTTGAAGGCCTCTAGTGTGGGAGAGCCCACAACCTCCCTAGGTAACTGATTCCATTGTCGTACTGCTCTAACAGTTAGGAAGTTTTTCCTGATGTCCAGCTGGAATCTGGCTTCCTTTAACTTGAGCCCATTATTCTGTGTCCTGCACTCTGGGAGGATCAAGAAGAGATCCTGGCCCTCCTCTGTGTGACAACCTTTTAAGTATTTGAAGAGTTATATCATGTCTCCCCTCAATCTTCTCTTCTCCAGGCTAAACATGCCCAGTTTTTTCAGTCTCTCTTCATAGGGCTTTGTTTCCAGACCCCTGATCATCCTGGTTGCCCTCCTCTGAACACGCTCCAGCTTGTCTGCATCCTTCTTGTATTGTGGAGCCCAGAACTGGATGCAATACTCTAGATGAGGCTTAACCAGGGCCGAATAGAGAGGAACCAGTACCTCATGTGGTTTGGAAACTATACTTCTATTAATGCAGCCCAAAATAGCATTTGCCTTTCTTGCAGCCATACTGCACTGTTTGCTCATATTCAGCTTGCGATCTACAACAATTCCAAGATCCTTCTCGTTTGTAGTATTGTTGAGCCAAGTATCCCCCATCTTGTAACTGTGCCTTTGGTTTCTATTTCCTAAATGTAGAATTTGGCGTTTATCCCTATTAAATTTCATTCTGTTGTTTTCAGCCCAGCACTCCAGCCTATCAAGATCACTTTGAAGTTTGTTTCTGTCTTCCAGGGTATTAGCTATCCCACCCAATTTTGTGTCATCTGCAAATTTGATCAGCGTTCCCTGCACCTCCTCGTGCAAATCATTAATAAAAATGTTGAAGAGCACTGGGCCCAGGACTGAGCCTTGTGGTACCCCACTCATTGCCTCTCCCCAGTTTGAGAAGGTTCCATTGATAAGTACTCTTTGAATCCGATTCTGTAGCCAACTGTGGATCCACCTAATAGTTGTTCCATCTAGCCCACTTTTAGCTAGTTTGTTAATTAGAATATCATGGGGCACTTTGTCAAAAGCTTTGCTGAAGTCAAGATATATGACATCCACAGCATTCCCACAGTCCACAAGGGAGGTTATCCTATCAAAAAATGAGATCAAATTAGTCTGACAGGATTTGTTCCTGACAAATCCATGTTGGCTTCTAGTAATCACTGCATTGATTTCAAGGTGTTTACAGATTGACTTCTTTATAATCTGCTCCAGAATTTTCCCAGGGATGGATGTCAGACTGACTGGTCTGTAGTTCCCAGGTTCCTCCTTTTTGCCCTTTTTGAAGATAGGGACAACGTTAGCCCTCCTCCAGTTGTCCAGCACCTCACTCGTCTTCCATGATTTTGCAAAGATAATAGACAAAGGTTCTGAGAGTTCTTCCGCTAGCTCCTTCATTACTCTAGGATACAGTTCATCAGGCCCTGGAGATTTAAACTCATTCAAGGAAAATAGGTGTTCTTTGACCATTTGTTTATCAATCTCAAACTGCAATCCTGCCCCCTCAACTTCTGCTTCACTTTTTCCAGGGGGGTCATAGACCCGCTTTTGGGAGAAGACCGAGGCAAAGTAGGAATTGAGCACTTCAGCCTTTTCTTTGTCATCGCTTATCAATTTGCCATCCTCATTAAGCAGTTGAACCACCATTTCTTTCCTCTGTCTTTTACTACTCACGTATCTGAAGAAAGCCTTTTTATTGTTTTTAGCATCCCTCGCTAATCTCAGCTCATTCACAGCTTTAGCCTTCTTGATGCCATTTTGGCAATTCTGTGCCACCTGTCTGTACTCTTCTTTTGTAGCCTGGCCTTCCTTCCACTTCCTATATGTATCCTTTTTTGTTTTCAGGTCATCTCTAAGCTTTTTGTGGAGCCACATTGGTTTCCTTTGTTGTCTTCTATCTTTTCTCCTTGTTGGAATTGTTTGTAACTGTGCCTTTAAAATTTCCTTTTTCAAATACTCCCACCCATCCTGCACTCCTTTTCTCATTAGGCTCACTTGCCACGGGACCTTACTTATCATAGTTCTGAGTTTATTAAAATCAGCTTTCCTAAAATCCAGAGTACATGTATGGCTACACTCAACTTTTGTCTCCTTCATAATCAAGAATTCAAGTATGACGTGGTCACTTTCCCCAAGGGTTCCCATAACTGCCACTTTATCCACTAAGTCATCCCTATTGGTCAATATCAAGTCAAGGATTGCCGATCCTCTAGTTCCTTCCTCCACTTTCTGTAGGAGAAAGTTATCACCCACACATGTCAGGAATTTCTTGGAAGGGCCACTTTTGGCAGTATTGGTCTCCCAACAGATATCAGGGTAATTGAAGTCCCCCATCACTACTACATCACACTTCCTTGAAACACTGGCAATTTGTTTCTCAAAAGTTTCATCCTCGTCTTCTCCTTGATTGGGTGGTCGGTAGTAGACTCCGATTATCATGTTCTTTTTATTCCTTGCCCCATTTATTTTAATCTAGATGCTCTCGACGGAGCTCCCAGTCTGATCCGCCTGTATTTCTCTGCAGGGATAGGTATTTTTAACATATAGTGCAACTCCATCTCCCTTTCTATTTCTTCTGTTCTTTTTGAACAAGCTATATTCTTCAATTGCTATATTCCAGTCATGGGAGTCATCCCACCAAGTTTCAGTTATACCCATCAAGTCGCATTTGCCTTCATGTAATAAAAGTTCAAGTTCATTCTGTTTGTTTCCCATGCTCTGGGCATTAGTATATAGACATCGAAGACCATGTGTTTTATAGTCTGGCTTTGTTCCTACATTGTTGTGGACACTATTTTGGAGCACTATTGGAGCTGTTCTCTGTACTGTAGTGCATTGGCCTTCAACCATTGTTGCCTCGAAGTTTACATCTCCCGCCCCCGTAAGATTCAGTTTAAAGCCCTCCTGATCAAGTTCTTCATGCTGTGGCCGAACACATTCTTTCCAGCCCTTGTGAGGTGCAACCCATCTCTTGCCAGCAGTCCATCTTCCAAGTAGCGTAGCCCGTGGTCCCAGAATTCAAAATTCTCACGTCGGCACCACCTTCGTAGCCAGTCGTTCATCCGGAGTATTTTTCTTTCCATTTCTAATCCTCTTCCTAGAACCGGGAGGATGGATGAGAAAACTACCTGGGCCCCAAAGTTCTTCAGTTTCCTTCCCAGAGCTTCAAAGTCTGAAATGATTTCTTCGTAGCTCTGCTTGGTGACATCATTTGTTCCCACGTGTATGAGAAGAAAGGGGTATGTGTCCGTGGGCTTTATGAGCTTCGGAAACCCTTCAGTCACATCTCTAATCTGTGCTCCAGGGAGACAGCACACCTGGCGAGTCCATGGGTCTTCACAACATACTTGAGTTTCAATCCCACGCAGTAGGGAGTCTCCCACAATGACTACTCTTCTCTTCTTCTTGGTTGACCTACCTTCTGCCTCTTGTTCACTGTTGCACGGTGTCTGCTGTACTTCTTCCTCTGCAAACTGTCCTTCAGTCTCATCCTCCAGTAGCTGAAAGCGATTGCTTAACTCTAATGGTTCCACCGGTGCAGAATGCCTTCTAGTTCTTCTGCTCCTAACTGTCACTCTTTTCCAGAGAGTTTCCTCTTCATTGGCTTTCCTCCCCTCAGCATACTCCACTTCTGCTTCAGCTGGCTGATGCTCATCAATCTCATGTGCTTGTTGTTGCTGTTGCAGTTCCACCGTTCGGTCTAAGAACTCCTCATCTTCTCTTATTCCTTGGAGGGTGGACACTCGCCACTCAAGTCCTCTCACTTTTTCTTCCAAAAGTGCCACCAGCTTGCACTTGTTGCAGGTGTACGCCATGTTGAGCTCAGGCAGAAACACAAACATTGCACACCCTTTGCAGGTCACCACCTCTAGGGACTCCTTTCCATCCATATTGTCTATTTCTGCTTTGTTTTTTCCTTTCTGATTATAGTAGAATTGCCTTTCCTTTGTCCTGTCCTCTCTGAAGGTACACAACTATATGAGTATGTCTTAAGAGAAAATAAGATTTTTTGGTTTTGTGTGTGTGTGTGTGTGTGTGTTTTGGGGGGTTCTCTTTATCTTTTTCTTTGTTTCTTCCCCCTCTTTTTTTTTCTTAGAGGCCTCCCCCTTGACCTCCCCTGCCGAACTCCCCCTGTCAAATTCCTGTTAGCTCGCTCTCTGTTCGCTCGGTCTCTGAGAACTGGCTTACTTTTCTAGCTTTTACTTCAGCTGGGCCAGCTGCTCTTCCCTGCTTCTTCTCAGCTCCAAGTCAGGAAACAGAATGAGGTCACTGGGAGGCCAACAACAATCAACAGCAATCAGGCCACACCCCCTTCAGGCCCTGCAGCAACTCTCCACACCCACCCCTTTCCTTCTTCACTCAGCACTCAGGAGCACATGGCAAGCATACAGCCTCTTTGAATTGGCAGCCTCCTGGATTTCCTTGAGGCTTCTCTTTTCCCCCTTACCTTGGCCTCCTCTTCCCCTACACTCCCCCTGTCAAACTCCTGTTTGCTCTTCCTGTTAGCTCGCTCTCTGGGAACTGGCTTACTTTTCTAGCTTCTACTTCAGCTGGGCCAGCTGCTCTTCCCTGCTTCTGCTCAGCTCCAAGTCAGGAAACTTGGGGGTATTCCCAGATCCAGTGCTTCTCCTAAGTGGGGATGTCCAGGTGGCTTTTACCACCTTCATCTGGAAAACCAGTTGTCCCTTTGGTTAGAAAAATCAGACTTAATGAATAATAAATATATAAAATAAAGATAATAATACTCCAACCACCCTTTAATTCACACAATCAATATATTTTAATGAATGGCTGTGTCCAACTGATATGACTGCACCTTCACCCTGTGAGGTAGGATAGGATACAAGACACCCTTTTGTCTATATTCCTCAGCGGTAGCTCACCCACCACATATTTATTTGTTTATTACATTTTTATACCACCCAATAGCCACAGCTCTCTGGGCGGTTCACAAAAATTAAAACCATGAAAAGCATAATAAAACAATCAACAGTCTAAAAAGACAAATACAAAATATAATATAAAAAGCACAACCAGGATAAAACCACACAGCAGAAATTGATATAGATTAAAATACAGAATTAAAACAGCAAAGTTTAAATTTAAGTTAAACTTCGGTGTAAAATTAGGTGTTAAAATACGGAGAAAATAAAATGGTCTTCAGCTATGTAATATTTATAACTCTTACAGCATATTAACATTCAACAAGTCATAAGCTTATATTGGATATTAATAGTTAAGAACTCATAACCTGGATATCTGGAAATCCAGGGTCATGTTTTTTTATCTATGGGGAAGGATGGAGCCTTTGTTCTAGAGCATTCTTTAAATTTATGAACACCTATGTGACCATGTTGCCAAGTAGACCAGCACATGGGTAAGACCAACCCCAGGTTGAGCAAGAGAATAAAATGAACTCTAGTTTCCAATTCAATATATTTATTAAAGAACCAAGTTGGAAAAAAACCCTGAGAAATAACCAGTTGCCTTTAAAATAAATGAAACTAGCTTACTAAACTTTACTTATCAAAATCCTAACTCATCAACACAGGTTTTAGGTGAGGGGAGGCCCCTTGGCTACCCATGTGAAGACAAAGAAAAGGTTCTACAATATAGGTATTTCTATGGTAGTGGGCACCTCCCAGAGAGGGAAAATTCAAACTGACCAACCAATAACCTGAGATGGGCAGATGATTTCTACAGTAATTTCTACAATGCCTGAGTTAGCCTGGAATAAGTTGTATATGAAAGTATGAAAGCAGAAGGAAAGATTAGAAGAAGAAAATAAAATAGGCAGGTTTTCAGAAGTTATTATTACTGGACAACAGGATTTAAATAAGTTAATTATTGGCAATAGCAGATGAAGGGAATATGTGGATATGCCCCCTCCCACACAAAAAATATCCTTGTGTGTCCTAAATTATATTTAATAATGCTATTTCTAATTCAGCTTTGTAATGCAGCTATTTTTCCCCCAAGGAAATATTTCCTCAATATATTCCACTGCATATTCACAAGCAATGCCCACTTCACTTTAAATCATTCTTGTGCTATTTTATTGTTGATGTGATAGCAGAATGGGGAATGTCAAAGTCAGGGTGAAAAATCCCTAAGTTTCCCCCCTCCCCAATCTCCATTAGTAGGTTTGACTCCTGCCCGATTTGTCATTCAAGTGTGCTTTTAAATGTGGTTTCCAGCTGTTTTGAATCAAGGCTATGCTTGCATTTAAGAGATGAAAAGTGTTCCCCCAACTGAGTAAGTGGAGGAACAGGAGGTGAGAAACTGTCTTTAATGATATTACTCCTCCGCCATTTTGGAAGCCTCATTTTGTTCTGCTGGGTTTTGCCCTTCAGTTTCATTTTGGCAGCTGTTTTTCTTGGGTGGTAGTGGGAATCTCCAGTGAATATGGTTGACACAGACTATTTTCTGAAAACATTTTGCCCATAGCCAGTCCATAGTTATTTGCTGTTTTCAGTTGTTGGTGAAGCAAAGTGAACTTGCTTTACTATAAAACAAGCTCAGGATTTCTGTTATAAGTAGATCCTGAGGCTTTAGAAAAAAGCAGCAATATTTATACAAAGGCTGCTGTGCAGTCTGACTGATAATGCTGGCAAATAGTAAAGCTACTAATTCCCAGTCAGTTACAGTGACAAGAAACAGGCTCTTCAAAAGTCTGTTCTAGAAACATTATGGGACACTTTCCAGTGAAGTACATTGCTATGCATCACAACAAGAGGCAGGAGCAATCTTTTATAGCCCACAAAGAAAGGATTGTGATGACTTTTCTCAGTCACTAGTAAAGTTTTTAAAACGTAGAACTGGACTGTGGACAGACTCATGAGATGGACGACGGTGGGAAATGGAACATTGAAAGAACAGTTGTTATTTTGCAGTTGCTGGTTAATGATAATTGTCTTGTAGTAATCCTGTAATAGTCAAAATTATAAGAATTTGTTATTTGTTAAATTGTTTTCTAAGGCTGTTTAATAAAAACAAATGTAGAAAAAGACATTTTGGATAGAAAAGCTAAATGGCATCTCCCCTCTACTGTAAAACTATGGAATTCATCACACAAGGCTGAAATCCAGATTTGTTGTGGGCTCCTTTACATGGGCAGATACATGCATTAAATCGAGGGCTTCCTTTTTTGGCAAGTTTTATATGTTCTATATGCTTCATTTTACAGGCACTAGATGGTGCTGTAGTTGTAGTGCAACCCCATCATTGCACACTGCAGATATATCAGTTTAACATCACTTATCAGGTCATCTCTGATCTTTTTCAATGCGGGATAAAGGTCAGAAAGTGTGGGAGATGCTCTGGAACATGATGATGTCATGTAAAGGATGCACAAACTTCCATGACTGACCAATCATGAGTGTGCAATAAAATCAGAGTCTTCACCAGTAGTTAGTGCAATTAATTAGAGCTCTCTCTATATCAAAAGTTTCAAACTTTTTTGGGTGATGTGGACATTAGGCAATTTGAGAAACTGTCAGGACCACCACCACTAAAAGGCTGTCATGGGACGCATGACAGAGGACAAGTAACCTGCCCAAAAGGCTGAAGAGAAAGACCCAAGATACTAAACTTCTTTGAATCCACAGTTTTCAGCACCAGAGCTTCGCTCTCCATTTTTCCTCCATCTGAACTGAGCCACTATCTTGCCTCTGGGTATATATAGTATCAACTTAAACATTTGCCAATGGTAATACTCTCTAATAATAGTAATATGGGTAATTACCTTCAGAATTTTCTCTAATTCTATAGTCTCAGCTTGTGATGATTGAGTATAGCATTTCACTCTTAAATATGTGAAGGCAGATGGGCTAGTTTGTGGACTTATTTGCAATGCTTACAACTAAGACTGAGGCCCTTAAAGCTGAGAGTAGAACTTTCACATACATATTCTAGGTAGAGATTTCAAGAAGTAAGAGTGCAAAATCTCTTGCTCACCTTGACTTAAGGTGTTGAGTGCTTGAATGAACTCCATATCCTCTTGCTACGCCAAGCTTGAAGCTTTGCTGATTCTATTTTGACAAGGCATCAGAGAGATTTTTTTTAAACACACACATACTCTCACATACCATGTACTGATAGATCAGTCTATTTTAAAAGAAAGAGAATTTATCTCATATTTAATTTTATCTTAGTTCAATATCAATAAATTAGACTTCAAAGGTTTTACCCTTCAGCTGATTTGTATTTGTTTCTCAATGCAGGTTGTAAGCCTCTGCCAAAATAATATCTAGCATATTCATGAATTTGCTTATTCTCCTCTGTCAAGTATTGTTTACAATACAGCCTGAGTTTTGCAATTCTGTGTTTCTTCTTTCATGCTGACTTGCTAGTGTGTTTTGAAGTAGGGGCCACCCCACTTTATAACATTCCTTTGCAAAGGATATTTCTGTATAGGGATGTGGTTGGGTATGTGTGCAAGTAATGCTAAATTATGGATTGCTTAGCCTAACTGTGGTTTTAGTTCAATGTCGGAATCCACCAAAGGCAATTAAAAATAATTTACTTTAGGGCACCAAACTCCAATTTAAAAATCCAGTTGGTATGCAACTTGACTTATGTCAGCCATGGTTTATCATTACATCCAAACTGAGGATCCTGGCTTATTCCTGGTTTGTTTTGGTGCCCCGCCTGAGTTGCTCACCAAGCAACAGGGGTCTGAGGCAAGAGCAGCAAGAAAATAAAACCACTTCAGAGGCTAAGTGACACTCAGTGGCACTTTTCTAGGAATAGCCCTCCTCACTTTGCCTGGCAACAGGCTTCCCCCCCACACACACCTCCTCCTTGGTCAGCCATCCCTCTCAAGCTAGCTCACCTAGCTTCACAGGTGCTTTGAAACATGAGGTAAAGGGAACTCTGGCTATCTTACTAACACCTATCTGGGACTACATGTGGAAATTAGAATTATGTCCTTAGCATGCTACCCTGATTGTAACACACACAGAGCACAATTGAATTAACTCTAAAATGAACAATAGATTAATGAATTTTCATAATTCACAACATAGGCTTCCCTTCCCCTGATGAGCACAAAGATCTTTAAGTATAGAACACATTTAAGTAGGACTAATAGTTGAGGAGTTTGGGATGAGGTTGTTTATGGGGGTGAGGTGTACAGCCCTGTCTTTGTTTGCTGGGTGGGATTTTGGAAATCATTGGATAAACTGTCCCCTATAATTCTTTGCTGGAGGCTTAGAGGTACTTATTGGTAATGAAGGAGGGGAGTGAGGGATTTCCTTCAGAACTGATTCTAGCTGGTAGAGTGTCCAAAGGTTTAATATTCAGATGTCCCCTCATTTCTAATCAGTCATCAATTGGGACTGCTAATTAATTTTATAAAAATCCTATGGAACTGCAGAGAAAACATTTTCTCACCCTTTGTGGCAGTAGGCAACACTGGAATCAAGTCTACTTGTTTTTTTAAAAAAACTTTCTGCCTTAAAGGAACTCTTTTCACATCAATAAATTTACCAAGAGCTCTTTCACATCTGCCTTGGAAACCTAGTATGTTGCAGAGGATTCTGGGATATGTTCTAGGGCACACAGTTAATGAAGGATTATGGTCAGGCTGTTAGGCTTCATCATTGCCCCATGTGAACTGAGAGAACACAGAACACATTCAACATAATACTAGTTCTACACACTGCAGGGGAACATTGCTAGTGGTGGGCAAAGCTGTCTTTTAAGAAAGCTTGTCCACCTTTATTTTGTTCACTCAGGAACCTCAGGGTTAGCCAGAACAGAGCAGAAACCATTATCTTGAGACTGAGGCATTTTTGTTTAAATTATCTATTGTTGATTATAATGAGAATAGCTTGTACAGGGTCACCCTGGGTTTGGGGACACTAACACCTATAGCAAATTACAGTAATACTTCAGTAAAATATGCTCTGGGCTATTTATTGACTGAGGCATAGATTTAATACAGCCCACAGATGGTAAAGTGTGTCCTATCCCTCTCCCATTTTTCTTAGCCCCTTCAATTCTGGAGCGGGATAGAAATAAATTCTTAGCATACAGGTTGTAATAATAGATGAAGGAATTCCTCTCTCAACCAACTAACCTTTTACATACATATCTGGGTTGACTAAGGGAATATCTGTTTCTCATAGTTCTACGTGTAAACTGAAGAAATCTGTGGTATAGAAAGACAATGAGATCGAATGACTGCAACGTAACAATATGTTAACTATATCTCGCAAAATTCTGCCTTTGGTAAAAAAAAAATGCTGACTACAGATTGCTTTACAGATAGAAAGATACCATCTACTGGGAACATCGCTACAAGCTTCTGTAGGTTGGTTTGTAAATAGCCACTGACCTAGTCATTTGTAGTGAGTAAGAATCATCAGAGGCAGCTAATCAAGGAACATCTTGTAAACAGAAAGAGATGATGATGATGCCATAGGCATGCTGCAAATAACTAACATTAATAAGTAAGAGTGGGTGGGTTAGCACAGCTTTTGTTGGCCATTTATTTTTGTGGAGTTATTTGCAAGGGCCCATCTAAATAGAGGATAGCAAAAGCTTAATTATTGGCATATGTGGAAAATGGTTATCTGCATAACCACCTATCACACACACAGATGTAGGCTAAGGCTGCAATCCTGTGATCCCAGGGAGGGCATCTCAGGAGCCATAGGATATTTCAATATTCTTTTCTGAGGGAAGAGAAGGAGAAACGTCCAACTCTGGAGGGGAAGACCTGACCTCCCAAACCCTCTTCCAGCCACTGCAGAAACTTCTGCAGCCCTTTCTTCTCTGCCATTGAAGCAATGTGAGAAGAGGCAGAAAGAGGACATTCTGTTGGTCTGTTGCTGTAGATCCAGGGAAGGCTATGGATTCATAGGATCTGTACTTCCCTATTCTTCTGACATGCCCCTAGAAGAGTTGAGCGAAATATATGTTGACTCTGGAGCTGGTGTATGTAACTTCCCTCCCATTGCAATCAATGGGAGGGAAATCTTAAAGTGGGGGAAGGAAAAATGCCACCCTGCTCTCCTTCCCACCCTGCCAGCGAAAGCCCACCAGAATTTTGGGCTTTCGGCAGTTTTTCTGCATTTGGATTTCCCACCCACCCACCCACCGGTAGGATTTCTCTGCCCTTGAAGCATGCTGTTGTATAAATGATTGCAAAGAAAACCTTTCTAATGAATTAATTGCTTAAAAAGCTACTATTTACCTTGCAGATTTGAAAACACCATTCATTATCAAGAGTGCGGCTAAACCCTATGTATTTGGGCATTGTGTGTGTATGAGTGTAATATTTATAGGTCAAATTAACATGGGCTTTTGTGAGTTAACATTTTTAACAGTAATGATCTTGAAACATATGTTGTTTGTATACCAAACAGACATTACCCTGAAGGGTCTTCTACAGCTGTAACGTAATTGCAGCCTAACCCAGTTTGTTATAGAGCCCTCAGTATAACAGGATTATTTTGGCATTACATAGAAAGCACACAGTGATTTTTCTAACCAATTCTCTCCTAAAATGGAGTTATTATTAGATGCTTTAAAAGAATCCCTAGTGGGGTATTATGTATATACAAAATAAAGGCTATCATCTGATTGCAATTAGTAAATGCTAAAGGCTTGATCCTACCTTTTGATTTATGGATGCATTTAGAACTTATTAAACTGAAATTAAAATCACATTTATGGTACCAGGCACTGAACAGGCTTCCTCTTGTATCTGTTAATGCACGTCGGTTAATGCATTACAATTCAGCAGAAGTAGCACAGAATGCAGCCCTAGGACTACAGTAAAGAAAACTCACAGCTGTGTCTCAGCTTTGAGCTCTTTTGCTATTCTATAGATTAACATATACTCTCAAAGGATTTGCCACATGTGACCAACACGCACTGGATATCAGGCATCAGTTCTTGAACTGGCTCTTACATGTTTTCTCTTCATCATCCAGAGAACTTCTCAAATTGTAGTTTTTCTCCTCATCATTCAGGGAGCATTTTGTTAAGGCATGTTTATTTATTTAAATGAATTATTTTGAGGCACATTTAAGGGTAGAAAGTATACCCTTAAAGGTGGAGTACAAATAAAAAACCATACAAAAGTATAAACATACAATATAAAATTATAAAACACTTTAAAAACAAATTGCACCAATAAAACCTGTAGTCCACAGATTATGGGAAAGCCAATGAAAGCAAGTTGGTCTTCCTGAAGTCCTGCAAAAGAAGGGCCCTGACCAAATCCCTATTCGAAGCTGAGTCCAGAGGTGCAGGGCCACCACTGAAAAGGCTCTCTTCCTTGTACTCTCCAGCTTAACTGCCCTTTGCTGTAGGCAAGTGGGCAGGCTGGTATGGGAGTATGTGGTCCAAGTTACTTTAAAGGTTAAAACCAGTATTTTCAATTGGGCTCAGAAAATGCACTGGCAACCAATGCAGCTGGCACAGAAAATGCACTGGCAACCAATGAACTGACTGTCCAGCCCTCATCTGCACCCCCATATCTGTTCTGCATCAGCTGAAGTTTCCGAACTGTCTTTAAAGGCAGCCCCCCCCCCAATAGAGTGCATTACATTAGTCAAGCATGGTTGAACCCCACTGGTATATTCATATGCATTCACAGAGCCCCACGCTCTCTGTGTGCTCTTCCTTCCTTAGTATTCAGTTATATATTATTAATATTTATATACCACACCTTTTGCCAAAGACCACCAAGGTGGTGCAGAACTAATTTAAAATAAAAATGATTACTAAAACCATTAAAATAGACAATAGCACATATTAACAGGTTAGGCTAAAGAGATGTGTTTTAACACCATTTCTAAAAGCTTAGAGAATGGTAACCAATCATAATTCTGGAGGAAGTGTCTTCCACAGTTTTGGAGAGACCAACAAATAGGCTTGCTCAGGTAGCAGTGTCCTCAGGAGGGCCTTATTAAGATATTAATAAGTAGATAGGTTCATAACGAGACAGGCGCTCCCTTTCATAGCCAGGTCCTAAGCTGTTTAGTGCTATGAGGGTTAAAACCAACACTATGAATCCAGCAGGGAAAAGAATGGGTAACCACTGCAGGTTTTTCAATACTAGTGTAATATGGTTCCGACTGTGTACATGGGTTAGCAGCCTAGCAGCCTCATTTTGCATCAATGGAAGTTCTGGATCCTCTACAAGGGTAGCCCTTATAGAGTGTATTGCAGTAGATGTCACCAGGGCATAGATAACTTGCCAAATCAGATTGACTCAAAAAAAGGTCATAGCTGGCACACTAAACATATTTGAGCAAACATGTTGGCCACTGCCACCAGAGATCCAGGGCAGTGTAGGATCAAGGAGAACCCCTAAGCTATTGACCTAATGTTTCAGATGTAGTGCAACACCTTCTAGAATAGGTTGAATACCAATCCCCACGTTAGGTTTTCTATTGAGCAACAGCATCTCCCTCCTGTCTGGTTTTAACCTCATTTTGTTCACCCTAATCCAGGCCATTAGCAAACCCAGGCAACATTCTAGAGTATTGACTGCTTCCATGGTATTAAATGACAAGCAGATAAGCGCATTGGTGTCATCAGGATATAGGTGGCATCATACTCCAGAGGTCTGAATGAACTCTCCCTGCAGTTTCATGTAGCTGTTAAATAATATGGGGTGGGGGGCAGAATGGGACACTATAGACCACCATCAGGGCCCACAGTAGGTAACAATATGTTAATTATTCTACCCTGTCCCTGCCTACCAAAACCAGGTTTGAATGAAAGTCTCATAAATCACTTCCAGAAAATATAGCGGCTCAGCTAGTACAGTGACTTGATCTAGCACCATGCTCTTGTTTCCAGTCTTTGTTCTTTTATTAGCATTCCATTGGAATTAATGTACAATTGTGAATTGAACTGATACATAAAGCCACAAAAGGATCTTCTCTTCCATTTTTTTTTAAAAAAAACAAGTCTCGCTATAGCTGACTCTTTTTTCAGTAGGTTTGCAAAATTTGGCATGATTTTATAAACAATACTCTTTCTACCCATGTATGACACTTGAAAGAATACTTCTTCATAAAAACACTGATTTTCTAATCTACACCAACGGCCTGCAACATATTGTAGTGAATACAAATTCAAGGGAGAGATACTTTTTGGTGGGTGTGTGACTCATGTGAGACAGAAACATTTCAAGATCTCTAGTACTGATCCCATTGCCCTGCCATTGAGGTCAGTGATTAAAGCTCTAATACTGTGGTCCATTGGAGGACTTCCCAGGGGCCATAGGATGTTTCAGATTTATCTCCCCTTCTGAGGACACAGAGAGGGGCTCAACCTTGCAGAGAAAGAATCAACCTCACAAAACCTTTCCAGCCACTGTGGAAACATCTGCTGACTTTTCTTCTGCAGTGTTGGACCTTCAGCACTGATAGAAGCAAAACTTCCATGACATGCTAGGCTGGGGCCAGATCTACACCAAGCAGAATATTGCACTATGAAAGTGGTATATAAAAGGCAGGAGCCACACTACTGTTTTGTAGCAGTACTGAAGTGCATTTACAACTGTTGGGGCCCACTGATGCATACCATATACCTCTTTCATACCACTATATCCTGCTTGGTGTGGCTTCTGCCTCTTATATACCATTTTCATACTGCTTTATTAGTGCAATATCCTGCTTGGTGTAGATCTGGCCTGGATCAAGGGAAGACATAGGCTCTATAGGATTTAATTCCCTGACAACTGCCCCCTGGGAATTGAGGGAAATATACATCAGCCCTTGGTAAGGCCACAGGTTTTTCTACCTTTATTATGCAGCCCTGAATAAGGTGGTTCCTCTACCTTCAGATCTCCCACTAACCTACTGGTAGGATTCTTCAGCCCATATCTCTTATCTTTAATGGAAGGCTAAAGCTAATTATAGAAAATGTTATGCCTTCAGTTAAATTTCAGTAAATAAGGCTGCAATCCTGTGTCCACTTACATAGCAGTAAGATGCATTGGATTCAACAGGACATACTTTTGAGAAGATATGTATAGGATTATGCTGGTAGGTTGCAATTCTCTATACATTTAATTGGTATTAAGTTCCACAGAACATACTGGGACTTACCTCAGAGTAGACATACATAGGTTTGCATTGTTAGTAACCTAGTTGTAATAGCCAAATAACAATTCCTTCTAGGTGGACCAAACCCTTTTTATTTTTGGTGCTTCATATCCACTATATATGAATGAATGTACACACCTTATCAAGTAGTACACACCTTATCAAGTAGTGAAACGCAAAAGCATGAGTGAACAGAAATTTGTCTTCAGTGCATCCTCCAGACTTCAATGCACTGCATCCATAATCTGCCATTTTATGGTTGATTCAACAAATCAGATCAGTACATCATTTAATTTGAAGTCCATATTATTGTAGCAGGTGTTTTGCAAATGGTGTCACTAGATACTAAAAATACAACCCATTGTATTTTTGTATGGAAAAATCAATGCATGTTAGCGTGTTATCTGTTCGGTTCTACATTCTGTCTAGAAACCAAGATCTATTCTGCATAAGACAGAATTACTGTCCTAGCAATCATCCATAAATATTAGCAAATCATTATAGTTATGGAAAAATTCACTCTGAAACCACAAGTTTAGTTATGGAACACAAAATGGCACTTTTATTTTGAGATGTACAAAAATACAGCAAGCCTATTGTAAAACCTGTGGCAGAATCTTTTTCTGCCATTTTGCCGTGCAATATTTATTTACTGCATGGCTACTGCTATCACTATCTTTACATATATAGAAAAAGAGAATAACATTTACATGATTCCCAGTTAGCAAATCACAAACCCAGAGGTTACCCAAGGTTTAGAATGTTCCAATACTGCGTATGATTGTACAGAATCCCATAATGTCAAGTTCCAGTGCGTTATAAAAAAATATTCCACTGCTCAACAAACTTGCATATTTTCTTAATTTGATCATATATACAATATCCCAAATCCTTAGTGACCAGACTAATATTGATAGGGTATGTTCCCCCCTAATTATAATTGATAATTGTTCTTGCTATAGTATAAAGTGAACAAGCATTTTATTTATTTATGGAATTTATACCCCACAATTCAGCAAGTTCCCATGCGGAATCCAACAGGGCACTTCTACCCCTATTGATTCCCTTCCACACTGCCAATTGTGTTGTGCAAGTGGCCCCCACTGCTTGCACAATGGCTCTTTAGCATTTCTTGAACGCACAACACGAGAATTCCCGAATGGGGACTGCATATTCAAAACAAAAATGCAAGAAATCTCACCATAGAGGAGAGACCGTTGCTGCATTGCTCTTGCTACATTTGAACGTATCTGCTGCAGCCATCAATTTCGTATGGATGCTTCCCCCACCTCCCTTTCAAGAGTGACGTAAATGATTACAGTGTATAGATCTGTTTTATGAATGGCTATCATAATTGTACTTGCAAAAAGTGTTTTAAAAAAATATTGTGGAGAGACTGACTAGGTGGTCTGTGTACCTGTTCAGTCTGCTGTCCAGGTGCTAACTGCTGATGGGCAATTTCCAGACTCCTGCTCTTCCTTCTCGGACTGGATAATGACTCAAATACAGGATACCTTCAAACAAATTACTGTCCTATAGAGGACAATCCTCTATAAAGTCAGACACCTGGTCACCCTAGGCCTGGTGCACTTAGCTACAGGAAGCCATAGGGAAGGCCTGCACTTAGTCATTTCTCTTCCTGTTATTTGTCCAGTTTGCCTTTCCCAAGCTTTTTTTTTTACTTGTAGGGACAGAGATAGGAAGTGCTTACACCACAAGGCCTTCAAATTGCATACCCCCCCCACACACACAGCGTAAATGAAGAGAGGTCTTCATGTTACATTTAAATTGAGTAAAGGTATGAATGATTTAGGTTCTTCAAACACATCATGCATTATCTAGGTAGATCAATTTTTCAATAGGGATAACACTTAGATCCAGCAAGGTGCTTTGAATTAACACAACAATAAATGGGGGAAAAGGTTGTCTTACTCTATATTCACCAGGTTCTTACTGGAATATGTTGTTGTTTGTTCTCTCTTTATATAGCTGATGTAGCAAAATCATTAATTATTTAGGCACACCAGATATTCGTAGGGTTGTGGCTAGAAGATGTCACCTTGCTTGACTTTGTTTCTTTTCTGTTCGCTATTCTTTTTGTGTGTGTAGTGGCTGGAAACAGCATTGCCTTTCTCTTAAGGCCCATGAATACTATCAATAGTGGATCTTTAATTGTCATCTCAGTAGTCCTCACTCTTTTTGATAAAGGGATATACTACCAGAACTTTGTCATATATATATAATCCATCAGTCTCATGGCCTCTGAGCTGGAAGACATTCACATCTTGCATCAGACTATCTCTCCTATCTGTTGCTAGTAGCTTCAATTCATACCCATTCCTGTTCCCTAAAGCAGTGATTTTTCAAGCATTCTAGCTTTGGGGAAACTTTCCAGATCAGCTTTTTGGCTGAGAAGCCTGACCATCTGCCTATGGGCCTGTTCAGACAACACTTCAGGCTCTGTGGTTAGCCAAACTGTGGTGCTCTGGGGTTAGCACTAACCACAAGCCATGTTGTTGCACACAACTCTTTAAGCCATGGTAAAAGCCTGTAACCCTACAGTGATGGTCCTACTGCGATTAGTGAGTGAGCAGGGTTTAGCAAAATGTATCGCACGATACCTTAAATCCTGCTGCTTAACCAAAAGCTTTAACCAGCAGGGTTTAAGGTGTCTTTAAGGTGAACAGGCCTATGTCTCCCTGCATGCAGCACAGATGCTGGGCTGGGGCCCTATTTTCGGCTAATTCAGGGCACTGGCCAGCCCTTTTACACTTTCCTGTCTTTTAGGGTGACCATATGACCGGATTTACCCGGATTTGTCCGGGGCTTTGATGACAAATCCGGGAGGGGGAGGGGAAATCCGGATTTTCCAAAGAGCAGCTCTACTGGGACTTAACAAAAATGCTTATAACTCCGTCAATTTTTAAGATAAAGACATGAAACTTGGCACGATGGTAGCTCTTAGGAAGGGCTTTAGTCATACCAAATTTGAAACAGATCCGTTCATCCATTGATTTTTTAGGAATTTTTTAAAAATTGAGGTTTTAAAATTATTATTTTTAAAATCGTCATTTTTAAAGATAAAGAGATGAAACTTTGCACCATGATAGGATTTAGGTAGAGCTTTAGCCACACCAAATTTGAAACAGATCTGTTCATCCATTGATTTTTAGGAATTTTTTAAAATTTGAGGATTTTTTTAAATGTTATTTTTAAAGATAAAGAGATGAAACTTGGCACCATGATTGCTCTTAACAAGGACTTTAGCTTTGCCAAGTTTGAAACAGATCTGTCCATCCATTGAGTTTTAGGATTTTTTTTAAAGTTTGAGCTTTTAAAATTATTTTTTACAAATGACATTTTTAAAGATAAAGGGAAGAAAGTTGACACCATTATAGCTCTTAAGGAGAGATTTAGCCATGCCAAGTTTGAATCAGATCTGTTCATCCATTTTTTTTAGGGTTTTTTTAAAAGTTAAAAGTTTTAAAATTATTGTGTTTTAAAACTGCTGGAGCCATATCTTTCAAACTCAGGTTGTCAAACCTCCTCTTTGGGGTGTTGCACATTGAGCAGTTTCAGCCCTTGACATTAAGGGGATCTCCAGTCTTTAGGTAAGAAGTCTTGGACAAGCAGGGCACCTTTCCTGTTGCAGATTTGGTGGGCAGTCGGGTACCTGGAGCTCAGCAGAGGCAAGGCATCCACAAATCAAAATGACGTTGAATCTCTCACTTGTTCTTTGTTTCAGTGATTTTAACATTAAGATGTTATGTAGAACAGATTTGTCTTAAATGTGTGCTGTAAAATCAGACATGTGACCAAGGCTATGTTCGGGTGGCCCTTGGTGCTGGACACACACCCTTGGGGGCCGGCCATGTTGTCCTCCTTTTTGGTTTCCAAAATATGGTCACCCTACTGTCTTTCCCTGCATCAACTCAGATCATGCTCTAAAACACATCCCACGCTCCCTTGCAGCTGCAGTTGCAAGGGAAGATTTATAGTTGTGCACAAGCAGATTTCCAAGGAATCCTGTCTGCCAAAAGCCCAAGAGTGGGAGGGGGCTTGGGGTAGTGGGAGATTTGATCATTAGACATGTAGACAGCTGGGTTTGTGATGGGCATATAGAGCGCATGGTAATTTGCCTCCCTGGTGCGAAGGTTGCGGATATTACGCACCGTCTAGATAGCATAGTAGACAGTGCTGGGGTGGAGCTGGTTGTCGTGGTCCATGTTGGTACCAACGATGTAGGGAAATGTAGTCATGAGGTCCTGGAAGCCAAATTCAGGCTGCTAGGCAGGAAGTTGAAATCCAGGACCACCAAGGTAGCTTTCTCTGAAATGCTACCAGTTCCCCACGCAGGGCCAGCAAGACAGGCACAGCTGAGAAGTCTCAATGTGTGGATGAGACAATGGTGCAGAGAGGAGGGGTTCAGATTTTTTAGGCACTGGGGAACATTTTGGGACAAGCCGGGCCTGTACAAGAGGGATGGGCTGCACTTGAACCAAAATGGAGCCAGACTGCTGGGTGCGAAACATAAAAAAAAAAGTGGCAGAGCAGCTTTTAAACTAAATCCTGGGGGAAAACCAACAGGAGCTGGGAAGCATCTGGTTTAGGTTAAATCATTGGAAGGAGATGAATCTGAACATGTTTTTGATTGTCCCAATGTAGAAGGGGAGCAAATAGGCCATGACTACAGGATAGAACATGATAGTCAATCAAAGAGGCTAGAGTGTAACAGGAAAAAAGGGACACGGCAGAGACATCTGGGGAGGGACACCCTGTATAGGTTCTATGCAAAAGCTAGAAGCCTCCGAGCCAAAATGGGAGAATTGGAGTGCTTGGTTTCAAATGAGAACCTGGACACAGTGGGAATTACAGAAACCTGGTGGACTGGAGAGAACCAATGGGATACGGTTAGCTTGGGGAAAAAAAGGCTAAGGGGAGACATGAAAGAGGTGTACAAAATTATGCATGGTATGGAGAATGTGGATAGGGAGACATTTTTCTCCCTCTATCAAAATACTAGAACTGTAAGGGGTCATCCCATGAAACTGATTGGTAGGAGATCCTGGACAAATAAAAGGAAGTACTTCTTCACACAGCGCATAGTTAAATTATGGAACTCACTACCACAAGATGTAGTGATGGCCACCAATTTGGATGGCTTTAAAAGAGGGTTGGATAAAGGCGAGGGCTATCAATGGCTACTAGACCTGATAGTTGTGTGCTATCTCCAGTATTCAAAGCAGTAAGCCTGTGTGCACTAGTGGCTGGGGAACATGGGTGGGAGGGTGCTATTGCACCATGTCCTGTTTGTTGGTCTCTGGCCAATGGCTGGTTGGCCACTGTGTGAACAGAGTGCTGGACAAGAGGGACCCTTGGTCTGATCCAGCATGGCACTTCTAATTTTCTTATATTCTTAAGAGTAAGTAGGTAAGTAAAGATCCATGACTATAACTTTGACAATACTGTCTATAGTAGGAGTGGGCAACTTTCAGAGATCTGGGTGTCATTTCCCCCCCCCCCATGGGCCACGGTATTCCAGGTGACTAGAAAATGAATTAAAACAAAACTTTTCTAGGGAAATAAGGGCATCTGTAGGACTACAGAGTGTGAAAAGGGTGAAATTTACTTTGTTTGCAAGCTAAATTGTAGGCCTGTGCTCCGCTCCGATTCGGATCGGCAAATTGGGAGCAGAGTGGCCCGATCCGCCTCCGCTAAAGGCGGATCCAAATCAAGTCAAGGGATCTGCGGATCGAGGTGAAGTGGGTCACTCCGCCGCGAAGCGCTTTGCCTCGATCCAGAGCTCCAGATGCCATTTTGAACGTCTTTTCCCATTGACTTACATTGGGAAAGAAAAATGCCTATAACTTCTTTGTTTTTCAAGATACACACATGTAACTGAGTACCATGATAGCTTCTAAATAGATCCTTATTCATGCTAATTTTGAAGGAAATCAGATCATCCCCCGATTTGGGGGGATTTTTAGTAAGATTTCCTGCCATTTACAGAAATGCTGTTATCTCCATTATTTTTTAAGCTACACACATGTAACTGGGCACCATGATAGCTTTCACATAGGACCTTAGGCACGGCCACTTTGAAGGAAATCGGATCATCCCCTGATTTTTAGCAAATTTTTAAAGATTTCAGCATTCCCCCCATTTACGAAATTGCATTCATCTCTGTCATTTTTTCAAGATACGGACATGTAACTGGGCACCATGATAGCTTCTAAATAGATCCTTATTTGTGACAATTTTGAAGCAAATTGGATCATCCCCTGATTTTTAGGAAATTTTTAAAGTTAAACCTCAACCACAAAATCCTTCAGAAATAAAGTAGATAGTGAAAGTGCATCTCAGGACAATATTAGCACTTCAAAGGGAACACAGTGCAATGCAAGTCTATGGGGTGGGGTGGGGGTGGGGAACAGAGCTCCGGATCCGCAATGGAGCAGAGGCGGATCAATCTGAAGCGGAGAGGACCTGATCCAAAAGGAGCAGATCAGGATCCGGAGCAGATCGGGGGTGTCCGTGCACAGCCCTACTAAATTGGTCACTTTTAGAAGCCTGTAGCAACATGCGCCATGCTCCTTCACTACACAAACAGAATCAACAGCCAGATGAATGTATATGTTATAAAATTAAATTTAAAAGTTCATTGCTGTATTTGCAGCTGCCATTTGTTTGCAAAACGTATCACAAAAGCATAACTTTAAAAAAAATCTCTATGAATATTTTATTATAAAATGAACAACCTTCTTCCTTACTGAAATGAACATTCCCTTGTTCATGAGTAAATGCTTCCTGACAGGGCTTTCCTCGTGAAGATTTGATGCAAATGTTAATAGCTGACAAGGCAATAAAAACTCTGGTGCTTCACAAATATAGGTTATGGTTTCACCCATGTAGAATATGTGTGAAGGACAATGGTGTAGGGCTTCCATGTGTGCCTAGACTTATGGGGAGCCAGATAGGAGCAGTTGCAGAATCCTCATAAAGCCACCTGCGTCTATTGTGCTCACAGAATGTCCAGCTACCACACCATGGCTATGCAATGCTGTACCCCAGTATGGCTTAGAACATCCTTCCTCCCACATAGGCATTTAGCAATCTGAATCATTGCATATAAGCTACTGCCCAAAATATGTGTGTGCGCAGGTGTGTGCATGTTTGTGTAGGAACAGGAAGGGCATAGTTATGTAATGAATCCATTGGATGGGGCTGAAAAGGCAGGAAATAGGACTCCTCCTACAAGCTTTCAACATGACTATACTGAAATATATTTTTAACTGACTGGAAAAACTGCCTTTTGATGCTCCTTCCAATAAGGAATCTTTAAAACAAATATGCTGAAATGTACTGTATACCTGCATTTTTATCTCATTTTTGGCTGTAAATACAACTATAATTTTAGGAGAAAGCTGGCAAGATTTCCCCTGTGCCACTACTATTGAACTCAATAATCAATCTGACAAAACCACCTTCACAAAGATCTTCTGTGGTTTCTAATTTGTACCTGCTTGGAGAGCATCTTTACATTCCATATTAAATTACGTGTTGCTTTTAATTTGCTGAACATGCAACTGCAGCTGCTTTATGCAACTGATCTGCTTCAGACAAATAAACAGTTCAGTTTTGTTATCAAGCAGATTTCTTCCTGAGAGGATTTGTGAGTACCATATAATGTAGTCTGCAGCAAAAGATCTAATTTAGTAGTGGGAATTGATAAGCCTGGGCATGACTAGTTAATATGTATTGCGCATGCATGTGCATAATAAAATACACTGTGGCTGTGGAGATAGACAAGTTCTTTCAGAATATTGAAGCTGATAAGACTGATGCAGCTGTTGCTTGCCATGTGCACTACTGTCTCTGGTAAAACAGGTTTTGCAGGATTTTGTAGTGCTTCAGTAACTTTCAAAATCTCTTTCAGCAGATGTGAAGCAAAATTACTTTGTGTGTACTATTTTTGGAAATAACCAATGCCTTATATCAACCTTCCCTAACCTGGCACCCATGAAATGTGTGGGATTGCAACTCAAAGAATCCCCCAGCCAGGCTGCAATAGCTCCAGCCTTGAAGCATTTTCATTCTGTTCTCTAATGCCTGTTATAATCATTGTAGGGGTCTCCAACATGCTGCCTCTCAGCTCAACTGCATTTTCAAGGCCAGGCTGCAACAGCCACCAGGCTATTTTCTCTCTCTGCAAGTGAATGGAATGATTCCTCTCTTAAACCCTGGTATACTTGTCGCTGTCCCTACTGCTCTATGATAGTAGCTGTAGCTCTTGTTGTTTTTCTTTGCAACAATAGGTACAGCTACATTTATTTTAACAGCCATTGATTTCAGGTGTATTAATCATGGCAATATTTGTCCCTTCACTTAGTGTAAAGTTGTTTGGTTATTAGGCATGCAAATAGGTCTGAGATGAGAGCAGGGATTGGCATAATGTTTGCTGATATCACCAATACATTTATGACTCTCTAACGATGGGAGGAAAAATTATATTTCCTGATGCATATACTAGGGGAACTGGCATTTGGGGAGTTTTCTGTTCTCTAAACACAGTATATTGCCTTGCCCTCCTTTTCATAGAATCATATAATAGAATAGTAGAGTTGAAAGGGGCCTATAAGGCCATTGAGTCCAACACCCTGCTCAATGCAGGAATCCACCTTAAAGTATACCTGACAGGTGGTTGTCCACCTGCCTCTTTCAACTTTCATATGGTATGTCTTCTGTCTGCACTATATATGAAAAAGTGGATAGACAGATTTGCAGACAGGTGGGATAACATAGAAGACTGCAGACACAAGTCTACTAGTCAAATGTTCAGGTGAAGGGAGAAATCATGGCAACCCAAGTGAAAAGCTGGGATGCAGCCTCATGAAGAATATAGGGTGGGTGAGGAACATTTACATGTTGCTCCCCTGTTGTAAAAGCCTCAACTATCCACAGATCATCAGGTCATTTCTGGGCCAGTCTGAAGGCAATGAAAAAAGAAGAGATAGCCTCTAGTGTTGGAAAACAGAAAAAGGTTTTTATTTTTTGTTACATATATCTTCAATCTTTAAAAATTGTATTGTTGTAAAAGGACTAACGTTATAAAAAGCTCGATGTTTCGGATCTCCCGATCCTTCTTCAGGAGCTGCAGATAAATGAAAAACTTTTTTATCAACACATACCATACTTACATTGTATTTTATCATAAATTGTATACACATTAACAACATTAAAATATGCAGAAAGCAAATGAAAAAGGAGGAGAGGGAAGGGAGGATAGGAGGACAAGAGAAAAAGAGAGAAACAACAAAAAGAAAACAAAAAAAACAACATTGCTTTTACTTCCGTTCTTTTTCTCTTGTCCTCCTATCCTCCCTTCCCTCTCCTCCTTTTTCATTTGCTTTTTGCATATTTTAATGTTGTTAATGTGTATACAATTTATGATAAAATTCAATGTAAGTATGGTATGTGTTGATAAAAAAGTTTTTCATTTATCTGCAGCTCCTGAAGAAGGATCGGGAGATCCGAAACATCGAGCTTTTTATAACATTAGTCCTTTTACAACAATACAATTTTTAAAGATTGAAGATATATGGAACAAAAAATAAAACCCTTTTTCTATTTTCCAACACTAGAGGCTATCTCTTCTTTTTCATTGGATTCGCATAGTGTTTTTTCCCCTCCATTTTGACCAGTCTGAAGGCAACATAGGCCATGGCTAGACTAGGGTTTTTTAGGGGGATGATCTCGCGAGTTTAAGATTGTGAGATCCACCCCCCTCAGTCTACATGTGGTGCATGATGTCCAGGGACAAAGGGGACGTTGCGGGTGCCATTTTGTTTTATTTTGTTTTTAATTGGAGAAGAGCGCACAAGCACTCATGTGCCCCATGCCCGGGTCCTGGCTCCTCGCATTTACTTGTGAGGAGCCGGGACAAACCGCGACGGTGGGCCACACATCCCATGGTCTGGGGACCATCCCAGGACCGTGGAAAAACAGTGAAAAAACTGTAGGGCGATATTCCAGGGCAAGGGAGGGAACATCCCTCCCTGCTCCCGGGATCCCCTGTGTGGCCGTCCTATGAACACACAGGGATGATCCCAAGGTGATCCCTGGGATATCACCCCATCTATCCATGGCCATAGTATTGTTGATTCATACTGACCTAACAGAAATCCTCTCTGAGGCTGTGGTTGCACATTCTATCCCTCTAGTGCACAGAGAACTTATTTTATTGAAACCTATAGAAGCTGTATCAAAGGGAAACTTTTTATCCATTTTCTATAATTAGATTGCTTTGGTTTAACAACTCACCTGTTGTCCCTTAAATTAATACTGATAGTGAAGGTTCTGTACATCTTCTTTTAAAAACAACAACAACAACAACAACAACAACTAAAAACAACAACTCTCTGTTGGAAGTAACTCCTCTCAAGAATAAGCAGAGTTGTATTAGAAGCTTCTCTCAGTGGAAACGCAGCAAAGACCCAATAAAGCTCAAATACTTTGTTAAGTTGAAAACAGAGCTTTTACTGACATAGAGGTTGATTGAATAAATTATTTACAGCACACACATACTCACAACGATCACATCTGATAACAGCAGTAGCAGTAATGATAATGGTAATGAAAACATACACAATACAAAACTATATATATAGTGCAAAAACTGTACAGTCATCCCAGCCACTAATTGACTAATTGACTAAACATCCCCATGCCACCAATAATTCAATAATTACATTGTCCAGACGGTGGCCTTGACATTTAAAAATATTTCTTCATGTTTCTTCATGTCTTCTGCCAATGGGCAAGCTGAAGCTCAGGAATAAAGTAAAACTGATCCATTCCAGGATCCAACACTCTCTACTAACCATGGTATAAATACTACATTCATGTATAAAGAGCAGAATTATGTGTTTGAATTCAGTACTGATATTCTTGACAAACAAACAGAGTGTCAGCTTGGTACCATCTTAGAAGTTAAAGTACAATTCAGAATTGACTGTGAACCCCATGAGAGCCTTTGGAAGTGAGGCTTATTCACACACACACACTATAATATTAAGTTGTTTATAATTGTTTTTAGATATATGTTTCTGTGTATGTTGTATGTTTTTGTGGTTTTAAATTTTGTATTTTGTTTTTAATTGTTTTAATCTTATGTAAACTGCCCAGAGAGCTTCGGCGATGTTATGTCTGAACAGTCCCATAACATTTCCTAACTTAAATCATATGTCCTACACGGACGACTTGTGAGTCCATCATTAGTGTGCATTCAGACTGTATGCTCTCTTGGCAGTTTTTAACAACATATAAACATTACTGTTTAATACTTGTAGATTTGCATATTATATATAAAAAAAGACTAAGTTGTAAGTAATCATAGAACTTGCATTCTAAAACAACTAGGGTTTTTGCTTGGTGCTTTGAAAGCGGTAAGCAAGCACACTATTTTGTAGAAAACAGGTAAATAGTGAGGAGATGCTACATTTTTATCATTAGTTGTCTTAATAATATTAACTTCCTTGATATCAGATCATTAGACCCCATGTCCCAAATATGCAGCAATATTCTTAGGGGAAAATAATATTCTGGAATATCAATTCCTAGATGGTGGGTTGGGGGATACCACTGGTTCATGAGAGATTTAAAAGTGGGTTGTTAAGCAGCTGAGAGAGGGTGATGGAATCGCTGTGTCACAAGAGACCAGGTCAAGGGTTGAAATTAGTAGAGTGAGTCCCAAATTAGGCAACGTGGAAAGAATAATGGAAGCCACATATATCTGGAAATTGGGAGGACCGTAGCTCAGTGATAAAGCACAAGCTTTGCATGCAAAAGACCCCAGTTTAATCCCTGGCAGCTCTGGTTTTCTTTTCTTTTTTTTAAGCATCAGGTTGTAAGTGATGGAGGAGCTCTCTGTCTGAGACGCTGGAGACTCACTATGAGACTCACAGAATAGACAATACTGGGTTAGATGGATAAATAGTCTGACCCAGTATAAGCCAGCATCCTAATTCTGGGTACTCAGTCATTCCTGTAACTCCATATGATGTGCCCCCATATAAATAGTCATTTATTTAACTTGCCAAGTATCTGAATGATTGGTCATGCCTCTGAGTGTTTGGTGAAAAGCCATTGTTCTTTACATGAAAAAAATATTGATATACTGATATCAGAAACAAATGTTAAAGAGAGAAAGGGACAAATGCCCAAATACAGTCACATGTGGGAGTAATGCCTGCTTCCCCAGGAAGGTATTGGATGCTCGTTATCGGGCAGCTTATGTTTGTTGTTTTTAATCATGCTAATGAGCACAAGCCATACGGCATCAAGGTTGGGGATTTTCAGAGCTAAAGCAATCACCTGAAGACAGGGAGAATGTGAGAAACAAATGCTGTGTTCTCATGCTAAGAAACCTAAATAGGATCTAGAGAACAACAGGAACTCAGCAGGTGCAAGGTTTTTACTGCTTCAGGAAATAACTGACAGATTGACATGCTTTATCTGAGTTTTGAAATATTACTGGGGTTATATGATTGGCGTACAATGACATTTTGCAGAAGAGGCTTCCATACTGAGGAGAGGTTTCAGGCGTGGTTACTGTTCCATCTCATTATCAAGATAGTCATGTAAATGTTATACTTGCCATTTGATGGGTGCTAGAAATAAGCTGGAAGAGACGAGAATATTTGCAGTCCTTCTTAGGGTTCTGCCCCACAGGCAAGGAGGTGGAGCTCTAAGTGCATCAAAGTGGGCCCAGTCTATATGGGAACGGTTTCAGAAGCATTTTCTGGTTATATCCAGATTTTCATGTCATTTTGCAGAAGAGGCTTCCAGGTGTCATCAGCAGTACATGAAGCAAGAAAAGCAGAGTATATGCTACCAAAAAGTTCCGCTTTCACGCATCAAAACTACCATACTTCAGGGTTGGGTGGACATGTAAGTGCTGCTTAGCAAATGAGAGAGGCCCTTTCAGTGTTCTCCTGCTCAGGGAAGTTTAATGGAAGAGATGAATTATGTCCCATAGTTTACCCCACCATAGCGTATGCCTCCACTTTTTGATTTGAAGGAGAATAACACAGTTCCAGGAATATGTGCTGAGTCATCACTTCCCCTAGAAAATCAGGTGTCCTGCCTGTGAATGTACCAGGAACCGAAAGGGGGCAGAGATCCACATTGAGTCCCTGATAGCACACTAGAATTATGCTGGAAAATCTTCAAACCCCAATCCTCCCTCAAACATCCCTAGAGGTGAGGATGTATATGCATACTGCCTTCATTCTGCCAGCAAGTATTGGCAGTAGAGAGCAGCACACAGAAGAGAGCAGCACACAGACAAATGCCTTTAATTGGCTGCTGGTAGTTATGTTGAAGATAAGCACAGTTGCTTCCTTTCAGCCTAAAGTCCGAAAGGAAGGAAGGAAGGAATTGGAGGATGCACATCTAAGAGCATGAATACTCTGAGCCCAGATCTCCTTGAATTGGACCATTTAAATTGCATTGAGGGATGCTCCCTTGCACCTTAAAGGACCCCAGGATGGACGGGTGTTGAAGAAATGGGCATCCTCTGAGGCCTGTCTCCCTCTACCAGTCTTTAGTCCTTCTCCCTTCAGCTTTGCATATGCCTCAATGATGTCTTGTATGAAAATGGGAAAGAGGAGAAATCTCACACATGTATACCAACTCATACATACATGTGACCATCCCTGAAGCAATAGGATAGTGTCAATAGCCACTTCTATAGCCGATCTGCTTGAGGCAGAAAGTGCCCAACTTGAGCACAGGGGTTGCTACAGTTTCCATGGACTCATATCCAAGGTTCTATAGATAGCCACCATCACAGTTGATTCCCAGATCAAACAGTGGAGCTGTAGAGGCTATTCCCAGAACTGGCTCCATGGACCCTGGAAGCAAGTGTGGGGTAGTAGGGTAAAAAGAAGGAAAGTCTCTTGCTCTTTTCTTGCTGCTTTTCTCTCCCATCAATAGAAAATGTTTTCCAGGTCCTCATTTTATCCTCCTGTCTCTGAGCATGTTTCATCCCTACTGTGGTCTTGAATTGCCCCTTTAAATATGCTAAGGTTATCATAGAATAGAATAATAGAATAGTAGAGTTGGAAGGAGCTTATAAGGCCATTGAGTCCAACCCCCTACTCAGTGCAGGAATCCACATTAAAGCATCCCTGACGGATGGATATCCAGCTGCATCTTGAAGTCCTCTAGTGTGGGAGAGCCCAGGTTATTGGTTCCATTGTCGTTATGCAGCTCCCACCTTTGTATAAGTCTGATAGAATATGTTTTGTAAGGTTATGTATCTTTAATGGCTCTGAGTGTGTTAAAGATCTGATATGTGTATATAGATAATCTTCGTTAATCATGTTTATTGGAGAGTTTATGAAGAAATTTGTAACTGTAGCTATATGTGGCTACAATTAAAAATTCAACTTACTTCAACAGATGCCTAAAAAAAAAGATTACTGTTTAGAACTACTGGAAACCCTTCTCGTAATTTTATTGTATGGTTTGAATGGAATCATCACTCAAAATTACAAAAGGTAATTAGGATTTTACAGGTTGTGGCCTGGATGTCTGTGGCTGCATATTGGCAGATTGTTATTCTTTATGCAGGAATTATTATAGTCTGGGGAAATGGTTAAGATGTTAAGATTAACTAGCTCTTTCAGCATAGAGAAATAGCACACACACACATGCACAATCTTTTGAGAAACAAATAGCTTGCTATCATTAATTCATTTCTGGAATATAGAACAACCAAATAGGCTACCAAGTGTAGTTCTTTTATTATGATATTCAATATTGTTTATCTGCAGTGGTTTAAAGAACAAGCAGTATTGGTCTGATTAATGAATATACAATGTAGTATTAAAAATATTAAGTTAGCACTGCTATCGCCTGTTCCCATGGGCTTTTATTTAGTGTAATAATTATTTAATTGTGCAGTTATGTTGGTACAAACTCCAGCTGAGATAGGGACCTCAGCTGGCAAGTTTCCATGCAAAAAAGAGGATAGAATAGAAACCTTCAGAACAAGTTGGTGCCGATGCTCCTATCTCAGGACAACGGCAAACTGAGGAATAGGCTCTGAATGTTTTGGTTTTGATAATTAGTACAGCCATGTATGTACCAGTTATCATGGCAGAAGTAGTTCTCCTCCACTCAGTTTTTTGGCATGATATTAAGTGCAATAATGTTAATGTTTGGATGTACATCTGTGGATCCTGGTGAGTATCAATCACATCCATATTATTCATCCAGGCCTTTAAAAACACTCTTCAGGGACTCACTGTTTTAGTATGATTTTTAATAAGAACCGATTATTGTTTTATGCTACCTTTATTAGTAGGAAATTTTTATGCTGCTCTTTGTTGCTTTGATGACAGAATTTTGTATCTTTTAACATTTTGTTTTGTTTCCCTTATTTATTTATTGCATTTTATTTATTGCATTTATATCCCACTTTTTTTCCTCCAAGGAACCCAAGGCAGCGTACATACTCCTCCTCCTCTCCATTTCATTCTCACAACAACAACCCTGTGAGGTGGGTTGGGCTGAGAGTGTGTGACTGGCCCAAAGTCACCCAGTGGGTTTCCATGGCTGAGTGGGACTAGAACCCGGATCTCCCGACTCTCAGTCAACATATAAGCTGCCCAGAGACTATTAGTTGATGGACAGCCATACAAATTTAATAAATAAATCATATCAATAATTCATTCACACCCAATTTAATCCCAGATATTTGGTCCTAGTTATTCTATATGAACAGTTCTACATGAATATAGCCTCCTATAGATGCATGGAATGGTCTCCTTCTGGTGAATTCTCAAGGTGTGGATACTGAAGTCATCAATGTGTTTTCTACAGTAGCTTGCTGGAATATATCTACATATGGAAAGTGCAATTACAGTCTTTCTAGAGGTGTGAAACAGCAAATGTTATATTGGATTTAAGCCAAAGGATCTAGGGCGGCGATTAGAAGTTCTACTTACATATGATGTCTACTCAGATGTCTTAGAGTTCATTATAGAATGGACCAATCTTCTCTACAGACAGTGTTCAATGTCCTTCTTGAAATATACAGGAATAATACCACCTCCATTTCTTCTTTTTAGACTCCATTTTCCTATCTGTTCTGCTTCTCAGTTGAGAACAAAGAGGACTGTGTAGTCTACACAGTCTATTATATGTCTACCCAGCTCCCCAAGAGTCACTCGTCAGTGTTCCATGAAGTGCCAATACCTTATAGGTGGCATCTTGGTTAATTGGAAGAAATCACAGGACTAGGATATCAGGATATGTAGAAATTCTGGCTTTCAGATAACTTCTTAAGTAAACTCTAAATGCTTTGGAGTTAATTAAATTCCCAATTCACTTTATGGACATTCTGTCCTCCCATAATTTTTATCTTCTTCAAGCTCCTATTTCTAGGGGCTTTATTTTCCAATTTTTGCAAATTTAAATTTCAAAAACATGTGAAATAGTAGTGTATGAACATCTCCAGGCTCACATTGACTTGGCTTGGATTAAACTAAACTATCCTCCCCAGCTCCAATTGGGAATTACATCAATTTAATCTGAGCCAATTCAAACCGATTCAGACCCCATCAAAACCCCAACCAGGGGTACAACGGGGTCTAAGTCCCTGACCCTCTCTTATCCAGATAGCCCCAACACTTCCCCGCTGATCCACAATCCTCCAAATCACATCTCCCCTTTCCCCCCTTTCTAGTCACCTGACTGCTGCTGCTGTTCCAATGATGATAGCAAGCGGGAGCAGGGAGGGAAGTTTCTCCACCTGCAGGTAAACCTGGAAAATCTACTTTTCCCAAGAGCTAACATCTGTATTACTCAGGTCTACTTGCTCCCAGAGTACACCAGGTACCAGGGGTGTGTGTGTGTGTGTGTGTGTGTGTCAGGGAGGGGAAGACCTCTCTGCTTTCCTTGCTCTGTCTTGCTTACTGCTACCAGCACAGCACCCAGTGGGTGGGAGAGAATGGAAAGGATTTGAACAACTGTACAATAGAAGGAGGGAATTCTTCTCTGGAAAGAGATTTATAATGTTCACATCCTATAATAATAATAATAATAATAATAACAAAACAACAACAACAACAACAACAACCCATCTCTCCATTTTGATTGAGGTGGGGACCAACAATAAATGGTAAAATACATAAAACTATATTAAACAAAATATGCATTGTTAAAACATCTTAAAACTGTATATTTACTGTTTTATACTGTATGCTTTTATCTGTACGCTGCCCTGCGATCTTATTGATATAGGGCAGGATATAAATATTTTAAATAAATAAATAAATACTATATGAACTTTTGAGATTCCTCTATTTCTTTACTAGTGTGTATCAAGGGCAGAAAAAAAATCAACAATAGCCATGCAAATATTTCTTATGTTCCACCTTCTCTGGAGCTCTATTTGCTAGCATATCCTGCATTTTAGGTGGGAAGATAGTTATTACTAAGGCCTTGTTCTCACTGTGGTGATACGCCTATGTCCGGGCTGTACCACTTTACAATGGATGGCAAACCCCAATGAGTTTCCAATCATCTTGGAAAACAGAACACAGTTGGGAAATCATTTACCTAGAAGAAGCAAAAACATCTGATAAAAATGGAACTGTGGTTCTCAGTATCCCTTTTTGTTTGACAGCTTCATAAAATCCTAATGAACAAATACAGCCAGGAAAGCCCTGAAAGGAACTACCCTGCTCTGCTTTGCTTCCCTGAATCTCATAGAGATGTTTACCAGGTCACTGTGACCCAGGATATTTCTATACTTTTTTTTATGATAGACCCAGTTTCTTGTTACAGAATATAAGCAATATATGCAGTGGAATATACTCAGTTTGGGGGCTTTGCATTATCTTTGAACATAGCCCTTAATAAAGCAGAAGGTTGTCCTTCACAAGCACACCAATAAGTTCTTAGTATAATGCACATCAAATTACTCACTTAGGTATTACTCACTTAGGTACAATCATGAATAAATGAACAGCTAGATCTGAAAGACAAGGCCCACAATACAGTAGAAAACATGTTGCTACTTAGTCCACATAATTGGTGCCAACTGGAAAACAAACAAGAGTGATAGTTAAGAATTAAAGCAAGCATGATGTACAAATGCACAGGTTCTCTCATTATCTCCAGCAGTTCCTTTTTCCCACATAATTTTCCCTGCCAACAGCTGTAGAACATTTTAGCATGGTTATATATTGAGCTTTTCAAATGTGATGGATAAACACACTTCAACATAGGATGCTTCTTTATTCTGGATCAGACTCCTTGTCCATTCAGCCCAGCATTATCTATTCTAAGCGGCAGTGCAGCAATTCTGCTGGGTCTCAGACAGAGATCTTTCTAATCGTCTCCTACATGATCCTTTTTAAACTGGAGATGTCATGGATTGCATATGAGACTTTCTGCATGTACTCTAATGCCAAGCTATGGTCTTTTCCCCAAGCTACAAAATGTCCCCATGGATTGTGCTTCAATGGCACGATTAATCTCAGTATTCCAACTCCATGATATCAACAAATATTTCTCACAGCTTTGATGGATCTAGGTGGGATTCAGAGAAGGTTCACTGGAATGGGGAAGAGAGGCAAACAGATCTCTCTCTCTCTCTCTCTCTCTCTCTCTCTCTCTCTCTCTCCCTCCCTCCCTCCCTCCCTCCCTCCCTCTCTCCGTCCCTCCCTCTCTCCCTTTGTTCCTCTCCTTAATCTGGATTAGTGAACAAGAATGTTGTTCAGGTTGCAGTAGGGTCAAAATTGAGTTGTAGTCATGAAAATAAAATAAAAGCACACATTCATGAGGAAGAACACACAGAAAACTTGTCATTAAACCTTCCATTTCATTTATAGTGTTACCTAATTTAAGACAGAAAGTATACTGTTCCAGGAAAGTTCAATTTCTTATATTTGTGTTATGGTAAGAAAGTAAAATCTGAATGGACCAGACCAGCATAATTTTCCAACAGTAGTCAGCCCAATTCTTCGGATGCAGAGAAGAGAAAGGCAGACTTTAGGCTTCCAGAATCTTCTTTGTTTTTTATTAGAACTCTGAGATCCACCAACTAGAACCAGATACCAAATCATGGTTTAGGTGCATGGATATGCACTTGGAAATGAGGAACAGCGTGTGGCGTTACACCCCACGTCAGTTCCCTAATGTATGTCTGTGGGTGGAGTTAGAATGTCTTGGGAGGGGGAGGAGTGATATATAAGAGAATGACTGAGGGGATTGGGAGGGACTTTTTAGGTACTCTTATAGTCTTTAGCCTTTAGTGTTTTAGCTCTTGGTGTGTAGAGTACTATTGTTCTGGAGAGTGTGAAGCTCATTGTAGAGAGTGGTGTATTTTGTGGGTGGTGTGCACATAGTTGATGTATATTAAACAATACTGATAATAAATAAAGTTCAAGAGTGATTGTGTGAGAGAAAGGAAAGTGTGTATGTGAATGGGTGAAAGGATTGGATGAAAGGTTTCAAAAAGGTTTTGAAATGTTTTAATTTGAAACAAAGCTTGTGAACTTTTAAAAATAAATTTTAATTATTTTGTTTTAACTACCACAAAAATCCCACGTGTCTGTTTAGCATACATCATCTGAAGTTGTTCCTGTTGTTAAACAGCTGGGAGTCAGCCACCCTTACAGATGTACTAAAGATCACCCAGAGGTCTATCAGGGGATCCTGATCTACCTTCTGCCCATTCTTGGTGTATAATATCCCCTTAATCCTGACAATAATCTTGGAAGGTAGATAAAAAATATTTCCAATTTATAGATGGAAAGTTGTTGTTGTTGTTGTAAAACTGGTTTGTCTAAAATCACCTACTGGAGCTCATATCTGAGCCATGAATCCACGTCCAAGATTAATACAATCTTTTGAATGCACATGCTTAATAGCACAAGACCCAATTTTACGTTTGTGATGTAGAGGCTGCTAGGATGCTGAATTGTATGGGATCTGTACTGCTGGGTGGGAGTTCTGTATGTTCAGTCTACACCGAATGGGGTGGGGTGGGGTGTTAGTTTTAAACGTATCACAACTACTACTGTTTTCAGGTGTTTACATGGAAGCGATTGTCATATGGAAGCAACAGACATCCATGGCTTTGTACATTTTTAGGATTCCTTGTAGTTTAGTATATGGATGACATTCCGCATAACATGTGTATATCCCTCCACCACCTCAGTTGCAAGGGGTAGAATATTGCATGATTAATCAGTATTAGTATAGATTCTTGTTTTTCTTCCCTGTTTTTATTTTATCTCTCAAACTGGTGGCGTTTTTACCTCACCAGGGGTACAATCTGGAAACTACTTATAAGCTTAGAGACCTTGGGTGCAACCCTGAATCACAATTAGACTGCTTAGATCATACTTAAGTAGTCAAGAGGATTTAGGTTGCAAATGGATGCATGCTTATTCCCATTGAGTTACTTCATAGTATACATATATAGAATTGTACTGTTAAGCAGTTTAACAACATGCAGACATAGAAAAACTGGGGATGGGGTGGATTTACCAAGCTCAGTTTCATTCAGGTTCTCATTTTTCCAATGCCAGGTTCATTCTGTCCTGATTCTGGTTCTCTTTTTGTCTCCACAAAAATGTGTATGCATTTTCAAGTGAGTTTTTTTTTTTAAAAAAAATCAGCACTTTTCCCATTCACACACACACAAACACACGCCTATCCCAGTGATCCTGATACAGATCACTCTTTCCCCACTGCTGGCTACAGTGGGAAAAGAGTAATTGGTATCAGGATTGCTAGGGGGGTGAGTGAGACAGTGGCAGTGAGGAGGGGGGATGAAGGCACCTGTGGGGAGCTACAATTAAGGGTCTCTTACAGCCGCTCGACTGCAGGCTGTGCACCCCTGCAATGTGCTTTTTATTTTTGTTCAGCCAACATAGACATTTTGATGTACATATCAGCTCATCTCCCATTGCAGTTAGTAACGTGATGCTCTCATAGGCAGGCAGCAATCCAGTAATTTTTGCCCAGAAAATATACCTAAATGGCATCTTCATGCTTACCAACCTGTTCTGAACTTACGGGAGCAGGAAATCTCTATTTGTAGTTCTTACCCTTCATTTCTTTCCTTTTCACTTTGGCCTTCGCATTTCTAGGTATAAAACATGGGTGCAAAGCTTATTCAGCACCAAAGACATGTTTGAAAATGTATCATGAATCAAAGCCAATTTGCATATTTCAATGATCTAATTGGGAAGTGTTTCAGTTAATATGCAAGGAAATTTGTGACAGGTATCCATCTGCCATCTGAGCTTTCCAACCAGATAAGGGAAACATGACATGCCCAACTGCCAAAAGAAATTAGTAGGACCCTCAGAACCAAACTATAAATAATGAAGGTTAAAATGTAATTTATCCACCATTTTGCTTTTTACATAATTTACATATGGACATATGACAAGTGGCTCTCCATTATTACAGCAGTTACTTGTTCTAATAGTGTACAAAATTATGCATGGTGTAGAGAATGTGGATAGGGAGACATTTTTGTTCATCTCCCATAATACTAGAACCTGGGGTTGTCCCATGAAGCTGATTGGTGGGAGATTCAGGACAGATAAAAGGAAGTACTTCACACAGCACATAGTTAAACTGGAATTCACTACCACCAGATGTGGTGATAGCAACCAATTTGGATGGCTTTAAAAGCAGGTTGGATAAATTCCTGGAGAAGAAGGCTATCAATGGCTACTAGTCCTGATGGCTAAGTGCAAGCTCCAGTAGCAGAGGCAGTAAGCCTATATATACTAGTTGCTGGGGAACATGGGTGGGGAGTGCTGTTGCACCATGTCTTGCTTGTGGGTTCCTGGTCAACAGCTGGTTGGTGACTGTGTGAACAGAGTGCTGGACTAAATGGACCCTTGGTCTGATGCAGCATCTTAAATTCTTATGTCCATTTATTCACACATTGATAGTCAGATATTTAACATAAATAGTCAATGAACTAACCAACAATTCACACAGCCTTTACTCCATGCAGAATCAGCACATGCACTAACATGCATGGAGCTCCTTGTGTCTTCTCTGTCATTCTCTACAGGACTAAAGTAATTACTGTTAAAATAAACTTTATTGTTAAAGCTTCTATAGGAGCAAACTCCTGATCTTCAAAATAGTAACTATGAACATGTAGCCAGGGCTGTCCCACTCATCAAACAAGATGAAGTGCCTGCATGAGGTGGTGGAGCTGTAGGAGTGGTGAATTGTGCCTTTCCCCCTCCCCCAGCCAGGAAGGCCCACTGCTGCTCCAGGAGGTGCTCAAGAGAGCACCAAGAGGTGCTCTCCCACTGTGGCATTTGCCACCATGAGAGAGTGTCCATTAGGGTAGTGTGGAGTAGCCACTGGCCCTCTATTGCAGCAGGGCTCCTGATTTCATGAGAGCTTGTGAGATCTTGGCTATGTCCTGTGATATCTTGCAGGACCCAGCTGAGATCTTGCGAGGGGTCCAGTGTGGCAGCAAAAGTAAGCAAAGATGGGGATGGGTGGTGGCAGGGAGGGAGGGGTGCGTGGTGGTGGCAGGAGGAGAGGAGGGATGGATACATGCAGTACTGGAAGGGAAAGAGGAGCACACAGCAGTAGCAGCATGAATTTTGCTTCGGGGGCAAGAGAGCTCATAGCTGTCCAGCACACAGCCATTATTAGAAACCATGTCTGTGTGAATCTATATTAGTAGGAGGGAAGGGGCCATGGCTCAGTGGTAGAGCACCTGCTTTGCATGCAGAAGGTCCCCTTGTCCAATCCCTGGCATCTCCAAGTAGGGTTGGAAAAATTCTTGACAGAACCCTGGGGAGCCACTGCCAAATAATGTCAAAAATAGAGTGTTAGATGGACGGACCAATGGTCTGACTCAGCATAAGCAGCTTCCGATGTTCCTAAATGTGTTTAGAGATGCAACATATTGCCCGATATATGGGAATGAAGAGTACAAATGTACTTGTGTACATGTAGTAACTTGGAAACTTCTTTGAATGACTTCTTTTGGGGAGGAGAAAAGCAGTGTATAAATTTCTTAAACTAATAAATAAAAATAAATAGTTGAGGGGTGTCAAATTCAAATGGGTTGGTGTGTGTGTGTGTGTGTGTGTGTGTGTGTGTGTGTGTGTGTGTGTGTCAAACATCCTCCAGGTTAGTTATGCAGAGGTTATATCCATAATTTAAAACAAAAAACAAAAAAAAACCCATCTTCAGTTTGATAGGGAATACTAGAATTAGTGGTCCACTTCCAAAAAAAGACACAACATCCAGCCTCTGTATCCCTTCTCTACTCTTTGATGCCTGGCATGAAGTTCCACAAATAGCTTTAAGGAAATGTTGAAATTCAAATAGCCCTTGGGAAAGACCTTATCTTCAAGGAACTATTTGAGATGAAGGGTAGGGGGAAGGCATCTCTCACTTTGCTCTCCCTATTTGCTATGGTTTGCTAGTGCCTGGCAGATCGCCAGCCCAGAAAGTAAGGTGTGAAGGAAGGAGGCTGGGAGCTGAAGGATGCATGGGGCAATAGGACAAAGTGGGAGGGGTTTGAGGTCCAAGTGGGTGGGAAGGGGCAGGAAGGGAGACTTTCTCAGGCTCAGAATAACATCCAAGAAGAATTCAAAGGCTGTAGTGCTCCCATTGTTTTTGAGGAAAGCATTACAAGCCCGAGACACGCATTTCTGAGCCTGAAAATTCAAATCTTGTTGACTTCACTAGTTGATGTTGGCAGATTGCAGAGTGCACATTGCTCCTGCTTTTAAACTGGCATAGTACATTTAAATGGTATAGGGAGAGGCTGATATTGAAGCATGAAGCAGTAGCCTGTGGAGGGCAGGTCAGCCTTTTTACTCTCCTAAGGGCATAATTTTCTAGTCCTGGTCTTGATCCAATAATTTGCCAGGAGTGTGGTAGGGATGCTGCCGAGGGCCATTTTGGGGGTTCCAAAGTGCCTGATGTTTAACAGTTCTGACCTGACCCAAATGCTCCCTCTCTCTTGCTTGGATCCCAAAATATTTTATGTCATAGCGTTCATATTAAGGATATTGAATAGGGACCCTAATGTGAAACGACAAAGAGAAATGCCAGCACTCCTGTCAGCATATGTACATGGGCCATAATAAGAGCTTAGTCTCTGCAGGGAAGACAAACTGGGTGCTATTTTGATAAACAATAAAACAGGGAAAACTAAACTGCTTTTAAAGTATGCTCATTTGCTACTCCTGTTTATAAATTACCAGACAGCAAACCTTGTTGATGATGAAGCTCCCAAGTGACAGGGCTGACAGAAGATGCCAGAGCTTAAATGACCCCACAGAGGGAAAATCTTATTATCTTTGAAGACAGCTTTTGCAAAGTGTTAGGCACAACTGGAGAAAAACCAAATGGGCTCCATGTAAAAGAACATGAAAATCAATGTTGGCAATAGTTTCCTCAGAGCAAACCCTTTCATCTTTCGAGGACGTTTGACCAAGTGTGGCATTGCTTGCTGACTGTTTCTGACATTCTCCCAGGGCAAATGGTTGGGAGCGAGAGCAGAGAGAGTGGTGAACGTTTGTCAAGTTGAAGCAGTCCTGCTGTAGGAAGAAGAAACAAACTGACTGAGACCAGTTTAGTCCTAATATGGTCATGCTGTAGTTTAGCAGTGTGTAGGGTGTCAGAGCAATGGTGTACATGCCTTCCTGATTTCTTTCATTCTGATAAAACCCAACAGCAAAACGCTTCCAAGTGCTTTCCCTGCTAAAGCGTGCTTCACAGTTTAGTTCAGCCCTGACAATCAGTTCTCAGAACTCCACCAACATTTTTCTAGCCCATCTGCACGGTCAGTTCTAGCACATTAACTGCCAGAAAGTGTAGAATGACTGTCTTCCAATGTACACATGTTGCCTCATCTCCTGCAAATGGCTCTTCCTTTCCACATCAAACCAGGCAAATTGTGCTCGTGCTCTTCGCTCCTCTGATGCCATGTTTCTCGCCTGCCCAAGGGCCTCTACTTCCCTTGCTCGGCTTCGTCCATTCTCTTCTGCTGCCCCTTACGCCTGGAACGCTCTTCCAGAACATTTGAGAACTACAAGTTCAACCGCAGCTTTTAAAGCTCAACTAAAAACTTTTCTTTTTCCTAAAGCTTTTAAAACTTGATGTTGTGCAGACTTCTACTGTTACTTTCTACTGTTAGTTTTACCCTACCCTGTACCTGTTTGCATTCTCTTCCCCTCCTTATTGTTTTACTATGATTTTATTAGATTGTAAGCCTATGCGGCAGGGTCTTGCTATTTACTGTTTTACTCTGTACAGCACCATGTACACTGATGGTGCTATATAAATAAATAATAATAATAATAATAATAATAATAATAATAATAATTTGCAAGCCAGGTTCTCTCACTTAGACTGCAATCTTATGCATCCTTACATGGCAGTAAATCCCATTTAACGTGCTGGCATTTATTTCTGAGTAAACATTTTGTTTGTTTGTTTGCATGTTTGTTCGTTGCTACCTTTCTAGATCACCCAATAGGCAGAATACTTTGGGTGATTCACAAAGTAGAGATGAAAGCCATAAAATACAAGAACAATAAAATATACCATAAAATCTAAAACAAATTAAGAAAGCCGCAGAGTAAAACCAACTGGAGAGGGCAACATCAGTGCAAGGATCTAAAAGCATATTTTTAAACAGAAAAGGGCACAATGTAGGTGCCAGGCAAGGACATTCCACAATCTGCACCACCACTGGAAAAGTCTTCTCTCTGGTACCCACCTGCCTCTTCTCATCTGAGAAGGGCATCAGCAGAGGACTTTAGGTCCAGGAAGTGATATAAGGGAGGAGGCACACCTTCAGATAACTTGACTCCAAGCCATTTACGGCTTTAAAGGTTAATACCAGAACTTTGAATTGGTCCTGAATGAGCAGGTCATATAGATGACTGAGCACTGTCATAATACAATCTTATCTGCAAGTCCCAACTGTATCAAAGGTAGCCCCACATACAAAACATTGCAATAATCTATATGGGAAATTATCAGAGTGTGGGTAACTGTAGCAAGGTGATTTCTTTCCAGATAGGGTTTCAGTTGAGATATCAAACAAAGCTGATAAAGGGCACTCTGAGTCACTGAGTCCACCTGTGCCCTCCAGCGACAGGGTCGGATTCAAAAGCACCTCCCCAAATGTGAGTCTGATTCTTTCAGCAAGAAGTGCAACCCCATCCAACAGCACTCAGCTGTTAGTGGACATTCGACAAAGAATGTCCACTAACACACGATACAACTTATCTGAATTTAGCGAGGAATATGTGTTAACTTGCACCACGAAAAGGAAAGAAAGGATTTTTTAAAACCACATGTTCAGAATATGACTGAGGTGCACTACAGCAGAACAAAATGGATTCTAGGCCATATTTACAAACAGTTGAACCCAGCAACTGTTGGGGGAACTGAAAGCAAAGAGGGGAGGAAAAACACCAATTAACCCTTTCCTTGCCCAGAAGGGCTCCTAATACCCATTGGCAGTAACTTACTTCTGAGTAAAGATGCATAGGATTGTGTGAGAGAAATCCTAAAAAACTGGCACAAACGAAACTCTCTGGTCAGTTCACAACAATTAAAACCACAAAGCACATTATAGATTGCAATATAAAATGTAAAAGTGTGAAGTTTTTCCCAAAGTTCTGCCTTTTAATATTTTAAAAAATGAAAATAATTGGAAAGCTGAAATTAGGGAGGAAGGAATCTTGGTAAGGGGTGTTTACACTGCCTGCTGTTCTTCCTCTAAACCAGTCTTCACCCAATCTGCTGCTCTCCAGAGATTTTGAACTTAAACTCCCATCAGCCCCAGCCAGCATGGTCAATAGTTAGGAATGCTGGGAGTTGTGGTCCAAACCATTTAGACAATGCCAGGTTGGGCAAGGTTGCTTTTAGAGTTATTCTTTAGCAGCTACCCTCAACCAATCTACCAAATACACAGGGGGTCAAAAGAGAAACTATTCCACTCTGTGTGTTCCCCAGTAAGGGCAAAAAGCAGGGTTTGGGGCAAGGGGGTGGGATGAGAGCAGCAATGGCTGAAAAGCTTTAAACACCCACTTCCCACAAATTCTTCCACAATCCTAATTTCAGTCTGGGATCTTACAGGGATTAGTAACAACATTTAAAAAGTCTGAATACAGCTTGTAAGTGGAAAGTGCTAATAAGCCTAACAACTCATGATGGAATATAAAAAAAATACTATTAGTATTATACTATGGAAAGTGTAGATGATTGTCAGCAGAAATCAATGGGCCTCTGGGCTTGCCTGGCTCCCTAATCCTGAGTCGGGAAAGGGTCGAAGAGGCTGAAGAAGAGAGGCTGCCCAGGGTGCTGCCCTAGCCTCGATCCTCTAAAGCAGCTAAGCTTTGCCTTCCAGAAGGCAGTCACAAGCTGGGCCCATGTGGCTCCTTCTCTGAAACCGGAGGAGGTGATGGGACAGAGGAGGTGACAGCAAGGCTAACTGTTAACCCTTGTCATGCCTTTCCAAGGCTGCTTTGTCTGGGTGAGCCCTCCTGGTAAAGCTGCCTCTGCCAACAACTGGGGTGGCAAGCTCCTTGTTTTTTGGGGGGCGCTTCCCCCCCACACACACACACACCATGCCCCTGCCACTGAGAGCAAGGCTAGTTTGAAACAAGCCAAGGAACACCAGGGAGACAAAAATGAGGCCACACTGGTTTTAAATCACGCAAGAGTGTTACTTACTATCCAATACCACTTCCAATCCAGGAGCCTTTCTTAAAGAATATCTGAAGTATTGGTTTGCCAGGTAACATTAGAAGTTGACAGTTCTTCTGAGAAAACAGCTACTTTACTCACTTCAAACTCTAATTGTTTCTTTTTATGAGTTTCAAGAGAGTTTATTCCCCATGCTGTAGCCATTTTAAAGAGATGGCTACATTGTTTGACTTCTGAAGTGTGAGAAATGTGCCTCCTTTCTAGATAATTGACCACACTACTTATTGCTCCTATGTTAGTCTTGGACTCTTGAGACACCTGTCTGTGCCTTCACATAAAAGAAATAGTGAAAATGTTTCTGAGCCAAAGTTTTGGCAATTGATTTCCAACTTGTCTGCTGACTAATGTTATCTTGGTACAAGTCAACTTCTCTAATTTGTTAGTCTTGGCTTTGGGCTCTGGCAAGTTTTAACTTATTCTCTATTCTTAAAATAAATACTGGCATTGCGCTTGGTGTATGATAGACCAGATATTGTATCCCATTGAAACAGAGGAAAGGGTGAGTGAGGTCATGATGTCATACAGTCTGAAAGTAGTCAAGGTATAAATAACAGTAGGTAGCACATAGAGGTTAGCCAATGATCTGTAGGACCTAGGACAGCTCCCCGGAGCAGAGAAGGTGCTCAGATGAGAGCCCTAGGAGAAACTGCCACTCAGCAGGATCTCTCTGAAACACACTGGACTCACGTGTAAGGAAAGGGCTCCGCATGATGTTATATTACAATTATTAATTCGTACACTAGACATTTAGAGCAGTGAGGTTATCCTGGAAATTCCCTCACTAAGTTAAGTCAGGATGTACCTTTCCCTTCAATGTTGAGCTGTGGAAAAACAAAAGTATCCTGCAGATTTGAAGCAGAAGCTTGCAGTGTATGATGCTAACTCACTCCCCCACAATACTTGGAGTGATTTTGCTTTTCTTTCTTTTCTTTTCTTTTTTTAAGTTCTTTTTAAGCTGAACTAAGTTTCAGATAAACCAGGGGGAGAGGGGGACACAAGGTTGATAGCTGAGCCAGCATTCAATTTTCTCTTGAGAAGTTATTCTCAGTGCATTCAGTTGCTAAATACTTAAATGTCCATGAGAACTGTATTCTTATTTAATTCTTGAAAAATCATACATAGTCTTCTTCTGCAAATAGGCTAGGACACTGGGAGCAAGCAGGTCATTCTTTATCTCACAAAAACAAACAAACAAAGAAGTTTTACTTCTCAAAATGAGGATGGTGTCAGCCCTGCCCCATATTACATGGATGGCACAGTAGCATTACCAGGAAGGATGAATATGGCAGAAATCATGACCCATCACTGTAGATGGTATTTCCCCCCCTAACCCTTGCATGTCACCTTGTGAGTAGTTTTGTCCCATAGAGAAGCCTAGTGCAGCCTGTAATTCTAGTAGGGATAGAAAAGTTAGGACAATGGTTTTCAGATTCTCTGCCATCAGAGAGCTCTTTCCACGCAGATGTATTGCCAATTCAACTTTTATGCCTTGCAGGGCATTCTGGGAAATATTCTAGATAGGGATGGTAAGTTATGTCAAGTCCAATTCCACTGGCTTTCTCTTTTTCCCATCTCCAAGTCCATTCTATGTTGGCTCAGTGTGGATGTTTGTTTTTATTTTAAAAGCAATTTTAAAGTAAATTGCATATTTTTGCACATTTTTGAAATTGTATGCATTTTTGTATACATCCACCTATTGACTAAAACATGTGTGTACGCATTTTTGAAATGTGCACATTTTATTGGATGCATTTCTCCTGTTCCATAGAATACGTAGAAGTCCTGAAATCTATGGATTTCTGAATGCAAAGTATGTCTGAGCCTATGTCCATTTCCAGGTAGTGTGAATTGAGAAAATCACTGAAAAAATTCTGACAGAATGGATTTCTTACACATCCCAAATTTTAAAGTGCACATGCAATTCATCTAGGGCACTGGTCAATCATCACTCCATAGGAACTGCGTGCCCTGGAACACATCACGTATCTCCCTTGCAACTGTGTACTGCAGGGAAACCTTCTCATTAAAGGACCTTAATTGGTTTTCAAAGAATCCCAGGATCCTTTGAAAACAATTTGAAAACCACTGAGGGTGGGAGTTTCTTGGACCTTATATACTCCCTTTGCATAGGATTATGATTCACCTGCATTGGTACAAATAACTAGTTGTTCAACTTAAGGTTTGGATTGTCAAGAAGTTGTAATAAAGTTAGAAATGCTTCATTTCTGCACTACATGTTTCAGTGTTTAGAATTAAATAAAAATAACATTAGCATTTTGTCAAATTTTTTAATGAAGCTTGGCAAATGAGAGGTTAAACCGCATTTATCTAATTACAGCAGGCCTCTAGGACAATAGAAGATGCATTCAAGTTGTCAGTTGTGATGCCTTCAGATATTTTATTCCATATACCTTTAGTGCAATAGAAAGCTGTTGTTGCACACACGCACACGCACACACACACATGCTTGCTGTATTCATGGGTATATGGTTGATAGCTTAAGATCAGAATACGGAATACATACAGATGTTGAAATGCATAAGATCGTAATCCCCTTCAAAACCTCTCAAGCAGTATTTTAAAAACAATTAGTGGTCTTAAGCTTAGGTTTGTATTTAAATGAAGATGAAAGGTAAGTTTTAAAATTCCACCACTGCATCTAGCAGTTATTGTATTGCTATTACTGTTGTATTGTCACAAAATACTGTGAACACTAGTAAAAAGGCATAAGAATATTTAACTACATACATAGCTGCATATATGTATCACATTATAAAAGAATAATACTAAACACAAATAAATAATACTATACATCTTTTCTGTCTTCTCAAAATATTGGGATGCCTGCAGTTTGCTTCTGTGGAATCAGCTTCATTTTGTCAGGAAGCATCTTGTGGCAGCTCTCATGAATGTATTAACTGGCCTAATGTGCCTGCTTTGGACAGTTGTTTTGGGGTGGGGGGGAAGTCACTTGTGGGAATTGATAAAATGGCGTTTCAGCCTGGGAGCAAATCCAGGCTCAGTCAGCCATGAAGCTAACCGACCTTTGCTTGCTGACTAGCAGTATAACCTACCTCATAGGGTTGTTTTAAAGGTGAGCAGGGGTTGGGGAATAGGATTACCGCATGTACATTTTGATATTGTTTGTGTTGTTATTTTAATTTGAATGCCATCTTGGGTTCGTTGGTAATTTAGGACAGTTCCCAATATTCCATCATATTCTAGTGACCCAGTTTGGACATGCATATCTCAGGTTATTGAGTTGAGATATGTGCAAGCCTTGTGCCCACATGCTCCACCCTTACACTGCTCTTACCCTCTTTCTTTCTTTCTCAACACTTTCAGGTTAATTAATTAACCATAGTTTTCTGTTATGTCTGAACTGAAAAACTATGGTTACCAAGATCAGAACAAGCTAGGATCTTAAACCATCTTCAGACTGTGCTGTGCTTTAAACAATTAACCAAGATAGTGTTGAATTGCAGTACCCTGAGTAGGGATGTACAGACTGTGCAAAATCTGTTCTGTCTGTGTTTTGTGGATTGTCAGGTGCCTTTTGTTCCATTATCTGCCCATCGACAGAATCAGATTTTTTTTCCTGTTTCCGAATTTGTGCACATGCAAATTTGTGCCAATTTGCATGGACACACAAATGCACAGATCCTGCAAACTGCACAAATTCTGGCAAAATGTACATTTTCATGTTTTTGCCTATGGGGGAAATGTGCAATTTGGCTGGGTTTTATATTTTTCATATTTTCCTATGACAAAATTTGCACAATATTCCCACAATTAAGAAAACGATCCTCAAGTCCATGGACTCTGCCTGACAGGAGAAAAGCAGTGTTGAGATTCTTGACAATATGAACTCATTTGGTTCCATTGTGGATTTCTTTGACATCCCTAACCCTGAGAAGAGAGTGGGCCAGGGATAGAACAAGGACAGAGGCTTATTATGGACAGAGGCCAGTGTGACAAAACAAGAAACAGAAGAAAGGATGGGGCTATACCAATAAAAGCAAACCTGATTCTCCATGGCTGGTTTCATCAAGGGCAAGGAAGGAATATGTTTAGCCCCAACCCAGTATCTTTCTGTGGGGAGCCCTGATAACTGCGTAGCTGCAATGTACTCTTATGAGGAAAAGGAAAGTGCTGCCCTTGGGAATATGGCTGTAATGACAGCAAAAATATGTTCTCTATCCCAGCCCTTGGTAAGATTGCAGGATGTGTTTGGCATGCGTGCAACACATCTCTTTGTATCGAGCACACACACATATATACACACACAGAGGTGCACCATCTCATAGGTATATATATATTTCAATCATACCACAGCCTTTTCTGCACCTACATCTACCTCCCAACATATATATCATAAACACACACACTTTGGCCCCGTTCAGAAGACACCTTAAAGCATGGCTTTAACCACAGTGGTTAAGCTAGAAAGCCGGGCCATGTTCAGAAGATACCTTAAACCATGGCTTTAACTATGGTGAATAAAGCAAAAAGCCTTATTCACCATGGTTAAAGCTGTGGTTTAAGGTATCTTCTGAACATGACCTGGCTTTCTGGCTTAATCACCATGGTTAAAGCCATGGTTTAAGGTGTCTTCTGAATGGGCCCAGAGAAAGAACACACAGAAATAAAACACAGACAGCATTCCGCATGCAAGTCAATGGAATGAGAGTGGGAAAAAATGCTGCAGTGCCCCCCCCCAATGGCTCGGGAAGAAAAGCCCCCCAACTCCAAGGACCCTGTTGCCCCAAGGGTCTTTGGGAAAGGTAGGCTTCCCCCCCCCCAAAGCTGTTTTTCAGCAGTGCAGCTTCCCCCCATTCAAGTTAATGGAGAAAGGGAGGTTTCCATGTTTGCGAAGCCATCCATATCCTGGTTACATCCAGACTAGATTATTGCAATGCACTTTACATGGAGCGGCCTTTAAAGATGGTTCAAAGGCTTTGGCTGATGCAGAGTGCAGCTGCCCAGTTGCTTGTGGTGGACTAGGCAAGCAGAGCATTTAACACCAATTCTGTACTTGCTGCACTGGTTATTAGTGCATTTCAGGGCCCATTTTAAGTGCTGGTGATCACCTTTAAAGCCCTAAGCAGTTTGGGACCAGGTTATTTGAAGGGCTGCCTGCGCCTATATGAACCAGGCCAGACATTAAAATCAGCCACAGCATATGTGCCCACTGGTAAGATCTGACAGACAGGGCTTTTTCTGGAGTGGCCCCTTAGGGAATGTCCTTTAAGCAAGTGCATAACATTTAATGTTCTGGTTGTTCCAAACTGGTTTTCATTGAACGAAGGCCAATTTTAAGAATGTGATTTTTTTATTGTTGTCACTGCTTATAAACACGTTGTGTCATTGTTTCAATTAATTCTATTTTATATTTGTTTGTTTTAACATTTTATTTTGTGAACTGACTTGGAGAGGCTTTGCCTCACAAAGCAGTAAAGAAATACTTTAAATAAGAAAAAAAGAGATCCTATTTGTGCTCCAGTTTCTTTGTATCAGAGCAGCTTACTAGCAAAATCCCCATTTAAGCAGCAGTCAGTGGAACATGCAGATGAAAACTAAGACATGTGCAACCTGGTTTAACAGCAGTGGAAATATCAGGCAGGCCAGGCAGGTGGACGAAAGCATTTCCGAAATAAGTTGAGCTCCTACTACATAGGCTGACCGTATGAAAAGGAGAATAGGGCTCCTGTATCTTTAACAGTTGTACAGAAAAGGGACTTTCGGCAGGTGTCATTTATATATATGCAGCACCTGGTGAAATCCTTTCTTCATCACAACAGTTAAAGCTTCAGGAGAGGTACAATGATTTTGGGATTTTCTTATGACCAATATGGCTGTCTTTGTTCCCTTTTATAAGTCTATTGTAAGGTACAGTAGTAGAATTACAGCAGATGCTCTTGGATATGGTCTCCCTCAATCTTGAGTGTATCCAAGAGTAAGCAGTGTGAATCTTGCCCCAGCGCCCCCCTCCTGAAATCTTTTTGCCGCCTGCAAGCTCTAAAATGGCCCCATTAGAAATTACTCTTTGCATTGGGCCCATGGGCCTAATACCTCCCTGTTGTACTACTACTGTATATCAGAGTGGACAATGGGATATCGTTTACAAAACCAGAACTAATTTTAGTCTTATATTTTTTATGTATTTCCCCCCCCCCCAAAAAAATAACATTTTGAAGTGTTTGCCTACTCTAATTATAGCCTGCAATAGCAAATAGCTCCTTATGTTGCTCTCCTCAGGTAATGCATCTGAAGGAGTAGAATCATTATGCTTACTGGGATAAAGCCAGAGGAGAGATAAACTCTTTGCAGAGCATGTCTTGAAAGGAATAGAAAAAGTAAACACATAGATGAAGTGAAGTGCCTATCTGCTCCTCATATAAAAATCCACTTTGGATTTTAAGAATGATGAAATATGAAATATAATACCTGTTCTTTGTTGCAGCTTTTTATTTGGATTTGGAAGCCATGTGGGGAAATTATTCCCTTTGATGTCAGCTTATATGAGGTGCATCTTTTAAGAAAAGATTTTCTGTCATTTGCAACCACACACACACACACACACACACCTTCCTTTCTATAGCATTTTTCTGCTTATCTGTCTGATCAATAACTTTTAAAAAGAAAGGGGTCTGATCCATTCTGTAATTTCAGGAGATAATGTAAACTTCACTGTATAGTTAGTATTCAGTGTATAGTTAGATGAGTAATCATCATCTGTTCACCCTCTCCTTTAATGTATCCTCTGCTTTAACTGTATTGCCTCACAGTAGTGAACTGAACCCTTGTATCAATTAGCCTGAAAGGAAAAGCTGGTGGTTGATCACATAGCACCAATATCAGAATGATCCAGTTATCAGCAGTGGGCATGTGAACAGATTCAGTTGCACTGTGGCTGGAGACAGACAATAGTTCCCTCCACACGCCCAAATGCACTGATTTTTTTAACTGACCCCAGAATAGTTGTTTTTAAATGGATATTGCCTGTTTTTGTATGTATTTTATGTTTTTATGATTTTAAATGTTGTATATTTCTTTTTAATGTTCACTGTTTTTAACTTTTGTAAACCACCCAGAGAGCTTCGGCTATGGGGCGGTATATAAATGTAAATAATAATAATAATAATAATAATAATAATAATAATAATAATAGAATACCTTGAACCTGGCTCAGTAGCAAACTGGCAGCCAGTGCAGCTGTTTCAGCACAGGTGTTATGTGCACTTGGTGAGGCACTCCATTCAACAGCCTTTGCTACAGGTTCTGTACTAGGTGCATCTTCTGAACCAGCCTCAAGAGCAGCCCTACATAGAGAGCATTACAGTAGTCCAGCCTCAAAGTTACCAATGCATAAATCAGAATGGTAAAGCTATCCCTGTCCAGGAACAGGCACAGTTGACATATCAGCTGAAGTTGGTAAAAGGCCCTCCATGACATCTTGGGTGTCTAATGACAGTGATGAACCTAGAAGCATTCCCAAACTGCATACCCATTCTTTCATGGGGAGTACAACTCCATCAAGAACAGGTAAACTCCCTAACTCTTGGACTTTGCCACCAGTCCCAAGCTCGCATCCAACCAGATAGACCTCAGTAAGTCCTAGTTGCTATTAGTCCATCTGCTGCTGCTTCCCTTATCTAGATCATACATCCACAGACACCAGCCACGTTCCTCTATTTACTATGCAAAATGCTTGACAATCCATATTACTGTTGTATTCACAATAACACTATGAGACAGGCCCCTCATGGTTCCATTTTACAGATGGAGAAATCAAGCTGCTGAGACGTAGTGATTAGCCTTTCAGGTCCAAGTTCAACAGTTTCCCCCATTGGATCACTCTGATTATTAAAAGTCTCCTTCCTACTATCTGGCTATTTTCGTGGACCCAGGAAACTAAAACCATACAAGAAACAAGGCAGATCACAGATCTCAGCCAAAAATGGCTGAAGGGGGCAAGAAAAGTATGGATCCAGAGTGGGGGAGTGCTCCCAGCATTTTACTCCCTGTGGCAATTTGTGTAGTGCCCAGGACACTGCTTGAAAATGTCAAATATGCCCATGGGCCTGAAAAGGTTGTCTACCTCTGATCTAGACTGAGGGTTGATGTCTTACAATTAAGCAACACAACCAGCAGTGATAATGCCCTCTGTTCTAATGGGGTTTTGGACCAAATGTCTTATGATAAGTTAGATGAGGAAAGTAAGTTGGATAGAGCCATAGAAGAAAAATAGAATATTTTTTCTGTGAGCCAATTCTTCTCTTTGTGGCAACAAAGAACAAAATCTTTGGCCACTATAATGTGGCTAGAATATCTACACACAGCTTGATCAGTATGATTTGGAGCTACAGTGTTTCTCTGGCAGTCATTACAAATAGTACTAAAATTCAGTTGTAACAAAGTGGAAATAGCAGGAAAAATGTATCACTGCAATTTTGTTAAATAATTTTTGAAGAATATAATGGGAATGAAATGAATGAATGGCTATAGTTCAGCACATTATTCCCAATTTTCACCTGTTTGGCAATCTTTACCGGAGTTTCTAGAAAGCAGACATTGACAGACAGGAAAATCTCATCACTTCAGTTCTTTATGATGGCACTTGAGTGTAAGGAGGAGGCATATGTGGTAATTAAGTGTTCTCTAAAGATTGCCAAAAAGGTGAATAATTAGGTCTAACAAAGCTACATCAGTATCAAGAGTCAATTATGGATTCCAAGGCATTGCCAACTGTATTTTGAAATCTAAGAATCACTGCTGTAGTGATCACTATAAAGCCATAAATAAAACTATGTGAGAATTTTAGTTTTAAACCAAAGTCCAGTTCTTCAGTTTTGCTAGGTTATAAGTAATGCTTGCGGGGGGTGGGGGGAGAGGTACTTAAGTAGTTGTACCTTACTGTTGTTCAGCAAATGCATGTATTATTACTGTCTGGACCTCTGTGCAAAGAAATACAGAAAGTGTTAATGATGTAGATCCGAAACCAGCATATGCATTGGAAGTCATCATGATACTGTGACCTTGTACATAACTTCAGCGTCAGTCTTGTGAGAGGAATTCTGAACAAAATGTGTGGAAAATGGTTCTTTGGTGTTGTCAAGCAATGAGCATTTAGTTCTTCAGATAGTCTGAAGATGGGTGTGGGTGGGTGTATGCCATACAGCGTCTTTGGAGGCTCTGCACTAGCTGCCCCTGCCTTAAAAGGTTAGATGGGCAGTGAGCAGAGCTACGGCCTTTTTGGTGATGGTACCCCATCTTTGGAAATTTTCTTCCCAGAGATGTTCATTTGGCATCAACTTTACTTTCTTTTCGGGAACAAGTTAAGATGCCTTTATACTCTGAAGCTATTAATGGTTGATTTATTTTACTGCTGGGTTGTCTGTTTTATGCCATTTATTGTTTTTATTTGTTTTAGAGGTTTTATATTGTTTTCATATTTATACCTTGAAGGCTTTACCAAACAGAAATACACACACGCTATGTATGTGTCACAATGCAGTTACTGCTTTCATAGCAACCAAAATTCTTGTCTTAAGTAGGCTGATGGTGTTGATACTTTTCTAAAAGAAAAGTACTTACTAGGATTGCTCTCATACTTCCTATACTGCAAAGATCTCATTTAGGGATTGTGTGACTTAGATTTATGCAGTTTCAGTGAAAGCAATCCTTGGGTTAAGCATTTCTGTTTTTGTGGAATCATGAAGATACATCCTGGAGGACCTCCCACCCAGCCTTCCATAGGATGTGAAGTGGACATGGCCATGCCCCTGATGTCATTGGATGTGGCTATGTTCAACTGATACCATTTGCTCCCAGGCTCAAATGCCAGGATTAGCTGTGCACAGGTTTTCTGGGTTAGAAAAGCTCATGTGCAGCAAAACCAAGCTGGATTAGCCCTGTCACTCCTCCAGTGGGGAGCCATGGAAACTAAGTAGGTTCTACCCTGTCGTTGCATGCCTTGCCTCCTCCCCTTAGTGGGGAAGGAGTCAAGGCATGTGAAGGAGAAATGGCTGAGTCCCCCTTGCTTCTTTGATGGAGCAAAGGAGACTCCGCCGCTTTGCACCACCTGCGCTCTTCCCCTATTGCGGGAAGGAGGTGGGGTGCACAAAGTTGCTGAGTTCCCTTTGCTCCTCCATCAGAGAAGTAAGGGGAAGTCAGCTGCTTCACACACCCCACCTCCTTCTCCCATTGAGGGAAGGAGGTGGGGTGCACAAGGGAGAATTGTGCTTCATTCCCAATTTCGGATCAGAGTTAGCAGCAGGGATGAGGGGCGTTGGGACTCACCTGCACATGGGGAGAGTGGTTGCTTGCTCCAGCAAAGGTGAGCCCCAACACTGCTTCTACCCCCATCCACTGCTATCTCCAATCTGAGATCAGTGACAACAGAGGGGATCTTGCACCAGCGGGGGAATTTTCACAGTTATTTCCAACCTCAGACAGGACAGATCAGCGAGGGGAAACTTTCTGAGGTGATTCCTCAGGGAGTTGGGGCTTGTAGCTTAAATCCCACCCACCCCTGGAGGAATCCAAAGAGATTTTGCATCTCTGCCTTAGGGCAATATCAGCAGAGCTGCCTGAGCTATCATTATATTGAAGCAGTTCTCATTGCTCAGACCTGTGGTTTTAAATCTGCATGCTGAATTTTGTACTGTGTTGTGTGTGAGAGTGAGTGAGTGTGTGTTTGTTCTGTTTACATTCCATCCAGATTTTAAAGGTTCTTTAACCACAAGAAGGAATAACACAGGCTCCAACTCTAAACCTCCCAGCCTGTTATTTAAACCTCCATAGTAGCAGGACCTTCTGGACTTTTTTTTAGGGGCTTTGCCATTTGACATTTCCTGGAAGCCTCCAGATTTTGCTTTAAAATAAGGAGCATGGGGAGCACACATTGTTTTAATGAAAAGTAGCTGCTTTTTTGCCAGTAGGCTGCCAGATTTTGGCAGCAAATGCACTGGTAGAGGCAATTTCAGTGGCAGCAGGAAGGAGCACAGCCCCTGGTGTGTTCTGGGAGGAATTGGCCCCCAGAACCCCAGACATTGCCCACCAGGTTGCCACTAAACTAGGTTCAAGCTTCAGAATGTGAAGTCCTTGATAATGGGGCACCACTGTAAGGAAAGGGGTCATTTCTCAATGCTTTACATGCAGAAGGTCCCAGATTCAATCCCAGTTAAAAGGAGTTGGAGGGGTTGGGGAGTACCTTGTGACTCTGGAGAGACACTGGCCGTTGCTAGACCAGGGTTTAGCCCAGTGCAAGACCCGGGCTCGCCCCTGTGCGTCCACATGATGCACAGGGGATCCCGAGCTCAGGCAGGGGTCAACTCTCCCTTAGCCCGGGGTAATCGGAATGCTTGTGGCCCGGTATTTCCTGCGGTCTCAGGCTGAGCCCAAGACCACACCGCTTTCCCCAGCTGCTGCAATTACTCATGAGTAGCTGGGGAAAGTGGCGGATGGGGCATAGGGAGAGATTGGGGGGGGAAAGCAGAGATTGCAGTGGGGGGGAATGGAGATCACAGGGGGGGAAATCGGAAATCAGGGGAAGTGGAGATCGGGGGGGGGAATTGCGGCCAGGGTGGGGAAATCAGGGGCAGGGGAGCAGAGACCCTTTTTTAAAACAAACAAACAAACCCACTTACTTTTGTCACTGGTGCGCTCCTGCACACTTGGCCCTTTAAGACAAAAAAATGGTGGACGCGACAGGGCTTTCCTGTAGCCTGTCGCGTCTGACATGTAGACTGGGGCAATGGCCTGCGCTACTTGTAGCGCGGGCTCGCCCCTCCTCCCACACGGATCACCAGGTAGGTCTAGCAACAGCCACTGTCACATGAAGAAGCAAGGCCAGCCCTACCATTAGGGTAAATGAACATCATCAGATGGGGGGGGGAATTGTGTTTCCCTACCATCGCTTTGCCTCCTGCTTCTGTCCCACAATAGGGACGAACAGCTTCCTTTCTCTTCACACGGGGAAGAAAGAAGGAGCAAACAACCACCGTGTGGCCCATTCAGTGGGCATTTTTATCGTGCTGCTTCTCCCGCACACAGCAGGAAATGGCAGCAAGTTTCGTTGCAGCCCAAATAATTGCATTTTCCAGGTCTTTTTTTTAAATGGAAAAATGAGCAGAAAGAGCCGGAGACACATGGAAGGTGGACAGCGTCATGAAAAGGACCCACAAAAATCCGAGAGTGGCCAATAACGAGCATGCTATAAAATGCTCATCTGATGATGCTCTGAGATGGTTGACTCAGGCAGATTTTTGACATCATGAAAATGCATCAAATTTGTTATTGTTTATTATTGGATTGGAAACAAACTTAATCATACCTAGAGCTGATCCATTGAAATCAATGGGAATTGTTGATTTCACTGAGTCTACTTTAAGTATGATTAGGGCCATTGCTAGACCTACCTGAAAGTGCAGTCAGGAGGAGGGGCGAGCCTGCGCTGCAGCTAGCGCAGGCTGTCGCCCCAGTCTACACGTCAGATGCAATGGGCTACAGGAAAGCCCCGTCGTGTCCGCCATTTTTTTTGTCTTAAAAAGCTGGGTGCGCAGGAGCGCACCAGCGACCAAGGTAAGGTGCTTTAAAGAAAAAAGAAAAAAAGGGTTCCCTGCTCCCCCCCTGCCCCTGCTCCCTCCCATCTCTCCCCGGCTGCGATCTCTCCCCCCATCTCTCTCCCTGGCTCCGATTTCCCCCCCCCCATCTTTCTCCCTGGCTGCAATCTCTCCCCCCGATCTCCCCACCTTGGCTCCAATCTCTCCCCCTGATCTGCCCACCTCGGCTCTGATCTATCTCCCCCCGATCTGCCCACCTCAGTTCCAATCCCCCCCCGATCTGCCTACCTCAGCTCCGATCTCTCCCCCTGATCTCTCCCTCAGCTCCAATCTCTCCACCCCGGCTCCAATCTCTCCCCCCGATCTCCCTACCTCGGCTCCGATCTCTCTCCCCCCCGATCTGCCCACCTCAGTTCCAATCTCCCCCCCTGATCTGCCCACCTCAGCTCCAATCTCTCCCCCTGATCTCTCCCCCAGCTCCGATCTCTCCCCCCTGATCTCTCCACCCCGGCTCCAATCTCTCCCCACCCCAATCTCCCCACCCTGGCTCCAATCTCTCCCCTCTGATCTCTCCACCCCGGCTCCAATCTCTCCCCCCTGATCTCTCCCCCAGCTCCGATCTCTCCCCCCTGATCTCTCCACCCCGGCTCCAATCTCTCCCCCCCCCGATCTCCCCACCCTGGCTTCAATCTCTCTCCCCTGATCTCTCCACCCCGGCTCCAATCTCCCCCCCCAATCTCTCCACCCCGGCTCCGATCTCTCCCCCCGATCTCCCCACCCCGATCTCCCCCCCTGGCTCCGATAGGCCCCATGTGTGGCTTCTCCTGGATACGCACGAGTAAGCCACATAGCCGGGGAAAGCCACGGAATGGGACTGTGGAAATACCAGGCTACAAGTGGAGCCTGTTACCCTGGGTCAAGGAAGGGTTGACCCCTGCCTGACCCCGGGATCCCCTGTGCGTCATCTGGACGCACAGGGGCAATCCCTGGTGCAGTGGCGTAGCATGGGTTGCCGGCGCCCGGGGCAAGGCAAGTATTGCGCCCCAATCCATGGACCTTTAGCACTCCCTGAGTCCTTTCCACCAGTCCAGTATTAAACCCCTTACCCGCCCCCAAGCACATGTATTATATTTTAAGAAAATACTGATCTATTTAAAGTAAAATTAATTTAATACTAGTATACCAGTACTTACACTTATTTAAAATTGCCTGGTTTTAATATGTGCAAATTTTTCAATAACAGTATTGAAATCTACATTGAAATCTCTCTCAATTGACAGTATTCCTCCTCTTCCTGCATTGTGCACCTGATTCTTTTTTATTTAGCATCATGGCTGATATGATGACCTTGATATGATAACCGATCACCTTGCAGGCTGCATTTCCTCCCAAGCGGGCCTCTCTAGCACACGTGTCGCTGCTCTGTCCTCCTTCTGGATGACGTAGAAGGTAGCCAGAGCAGCAACGCATGTGCTAGAGAGGCCCGTTTGGGAGGAAATGCAGCCTGCAAGGCCTTCCTGACCTGTGCGCAACAATAAAAATGCTGTAAAATGTTATGTGGCAACGTTTATTTGCCCCGTCTACACAGTTGGATCTACACAGATTTTAATTTATTTAGTTATTATTACTACTTTTTTTCTTTCTTTTTGAAATTTTTGTGCCCCTAAGAATTTTGCGCCCAGGACAACCGCCCCTGAGCCCCCCCCCATGCTACGCCACTGCCCCTGTGTTAGCCTGGGCTAATCCGTGGTTTAGCAGTGGCCTAAGTCTGCATCCAAATCACCTCCAGGGAGAAGGAGAGGTGCTTGTGGGATTTTCTACCTAAAGTGCAGTTGGTATGGGTACTATGCATGTTGATTGGGAGAAAGTGAGGGTGCCTTTTGCTGCTTTGCCTCAGGCAGTCAAATGTCTTGGCCAGAGCTATGAAGAAGATAATGGGCTGGATGAACCAGTGGTGTAATTGAGTAAAGAGACAGGTACCTATGATCCATGATAGGTAGGCAGCACTCATTCAGCATCAAAATAATACAAGAGAAGAAAACTGGGTTCTGGGCAGAATTAATATTTTGTAGTTGTGTGTGAGAGCATGTGTATTATAATATATTTCTTTTGTTCTCTCCTTCTCCCCTTACAGCTTGTGGCCAATGCTATCCTTTTTGTCAGTGTAAATTTGTATGGGGTCTTTGTGAGGATTTTGACAGAGAGGGCGCAGAGGAAGGCATTTCTTCAGGCCAGGAATTGCATTGAGGACAGGCTGAAGCTGGAGGATGAAAATGAAAAACAGGTCAGTTGAAATGTGCTCGGTTTTTTTGGTTTTTTAAAATCTTTTTCTCTGGCATCACAGTGGTACATATCCTGCAGGACAATGGGCCGAATTGTAAGGAAAAGCATCTAATTGCAAAGTGTATATTTGTTTGCAGAACACTCGGCTGCCTTGCTCTTTACTTGTTATCAACAATGAAAACACAGCAGGCATAGCTGTTTCCATATTTAGTATAATAAGCTGCAGACAAAGCAAAAAAGCACACAGAATTGTGGGACACTTCGGCTGGCCAGGTGTAAGGTGGCACTTTCACCCAAAATGCAAATGATATTTTAATTTGTAAACTAGATTTCAGAGTCACGCTTCTTCTCCGCTTATCCCTAGAAATATTAGTAAGAGGAGGGTGATGGGAATACTTTAAAGCAACAAACTACACTGGTGTACTGAAATTAATTAGAAACCAGTAATCTATATCCTCTGGTAAAACATTAAATGGATGCTATTATGCAAATAGTCTTAAAACCTGTTCATTTGCAACAAGATCATTCAGATAAAGCTGCAGAGGAGATAACTTAAGAACAAAATTGCCATTTGCTGGGTTGGAAGCTGAATGCTCTATCTAAGGCAATGGCTAGACCAGGCCTATATCCAGGGATTGTCTTGGGATCATCCCTGTGCATCCAAATGACACACAGGAAATCCCGGGAGCAGGCAGGGACGACCCCTCCATTTGCCTGGGATAATCCTTAGGTCTAGCTAAGGCCTAAGGTGTTTGAGAATACTGTAGTTGTGGACTAGTATAGTTTAGAAATATTTTCTCCAAAAATATTTGCACATTCCTGAAATTGCATTTGCATTCACAAAATATGCATTTTAAAAAATGCACAATTTTAAAAATGTACAACTGTTGAAAATGTGTACTTTTCTCATTCAAACAAAATTAAAAAAAAAAACAGGTCGCAAAAAGAATGGGAGCAAGCCAAACTGAGCTTTGAAGTAAACTGGAGAATTTCAGCAAGCTCGAAATTCTCCCCTCCCTAAATGATATTTTATTGTGCCAGACATTAGCCCAGTTCCCCCTTGAACTTGCCTACTCACCCCTCCCATCTCTTCCTCTGGCATAGCCACAGGGAGGAGCTCAGAAGCTTTTGCTTCCGGTTTTGATTATCCACAGCTTGTCGTTTAGTCCGTATCAGAGAAATGTTATCAGACAAAGAAAAACATTAAAACCTAATGAGAAAGAAAGATTTCATCATGTGTAATTAAATGGATATGTGTCCTTTTCTTACCACAATCTATATGGTGCTGAGAAAAGGGGCTTCCCTTTGTGAATGTGATTGCACTGCAGTGCTTTTCCTTGGCACCCAATCAATCAAGTGTACGATCTCAATAGCTACATGCAGTGAGGTTTTGTCAGTGATTATAGGATTGCTAACTCCTTGTTGTGAACCCTTGTATATTTTTAGCCCAAGTCTATCTAACAAATATATATATGGGATATGAAGCAGAAATAAAATTCCCTTAAAATATTAGAAAATATTAGAAAATCATACATTATAAGGGACTATACCAAGTTGTAGACTGCAAAACAGAGGTCCCAAGTCCATGCCTGCAGCATTCATATGTGCCAGTGGTGCTCTGTACGTAGATTCCCCTAGTATATTCCCCTTCGGGCATGGGGTGCTTGTGCAAACTTAAAAATTGACAAACCACCAAATAGTAATTCACCCCATTCAAAAATTTTAAAAAATTGTCCAGCAGCTTGGTAGCTTCAATGAGAGCCAGTGTGGTGTAGTGGCCAAAGTGTTGGACTGGAAGTTGGGAGATCCGCGGTTTAGTCCCCACTTGACCATGGAAACCATTGGGTGACTTTGGGCCAGACACAGACTCTCAGCCCAACCTACCTCACAGGGTTGTTGTTGTGAGGATAACATGGAGAGGAGGAGGATTATGTACGCCGCCTTAGGTTCCTTGGAGGAAAAAGAGAGGGATATAAACATAATAAATAAAAATTAATAAATGAGCAATCCACATTGGGAGATAATTTCATAGGAGGGGGAATAAAGAAAGAACATGAGTACACCACATACTTGTTGGCAATGTTGTTACACAAGTACTTGAAAGGTTGTCACACAGAGGAAGGCCAAGATTTCTTCTCGATCATCCCAGAGTGCAGGACACAGAATAATGGGCTCAAGTTACAGGAAGCTGGATTCCGGCTGGACGTCAGGAAAAACTTCCTGACTGTTAGAGCAATTACCTAGGGAGGATGTGGGCTCTCCCACACTAGAGGCATTCAAGATGCAGCTGCACAGCCATCTGTCAGGTATGTTTTAAGGTGGATTCCCGCACTGAGCAGGGGGTTGGATTTGATGGCCTTAAAGTCCCCTTCCAACTACTATTCTATGATTCTATGAACAAGCCCTCAAAAATAATGTTGAAATGTGAAAATGGCACCACATGATATTTCGGGCTAAGGAGATGTTCTATGTTACTAGAAGTCTGCAACCAATGAATTAACAGTTTTGTTCAAAGAAAGAGTTGAAATTCAGCCCCACATCTATGGTTTTTACAATGGAGTTTCACAAAATTCCATAAGCAAATTCCCTGCCTCAAGGAGCTTATAAATTAGCATTGGCAGAGGGACAGGCAATAGTAGTAGCAAGGAATGAACAACTTCAGCTTGGTTAGACTGAGGATTAAATAGCTTAGCCCAAGGCCTCACAGAAAAGGTGAGTTTGGAGGAGAATTTGAAAGAAGAGAGGTGGGATCATAATTCTCTTCAGTGGGGGATAGGGAGTAACAAATGAGAATGGGCAGAGTCATGTTAGAGAGTAAGAGAAGTGGTTGAGTTGGAGGAGTGAAGTAAGCTAATAGAATTACCTTGCTGTGCACTCCGTAGTTTCATTATTTTCTAAACTACAAATATTCAATGTTAAAAATTATACCAATATTTTTAAATCTTTTTGGTTTCATTTTTACTTAAAATTCATGTCTCAGATTACTGTAGGATTGAAATAGCAAAATGTTAAAAAAAAAAAATCTTTCCCTGATAGTTTGTGAATGTCATGGTACTAGGGGGAGGGAGGGCTGGACATCTCTGTTGACATAACCTTTAAGATGTAAAATGTTGGCTTTGTGAGACGGAGAGAGCAGCTGTATCTCCAAATGATGTTCCCATTCTCCATGTGTAAATAGGGTAAATTATTGGTTTTGGGGAGAAGGGGCAACCTTTGCTAATTATGGACATATTTAGAGAAGCAGATATGTGAAGTTACTTTTGGTAACTGCATTGTTATATAATACTAGCAAATTGGACACAGGTTTGCATGGGTTGGAATAGCTCTTAGGTCGATACAGCAAAGTCTTCAAGAAAACCTACACAACTGTCAAAAGTTGGACACATTGTGCCCGTCTCATCTGAGTGAAGCCATGCCCGCTGGCATTCCTAGGCATGGCCCCTGCCATGGTGCACCTGAGCCCACCCTGAGATAGGGCCCCTGAGGTAGGGCTCCATCCATTCCATTCCCCTGAGGGAGGGCTGCCCCACATCAGGGGAGAGATGGAAGGTGTATAACCATGTCCCTCAGACTACTAATCTCTCGTGGCTTCAAATTGTATGGAATGCAAAGGTATGTGCTGGTTAGGGAAGTCTGCCTCTAGGCTCAAGATCTTACATCAGCCACATAGATACATTTAAATTAATTAGAATTAATGATTTTGGTTTAAAAACAAAATAACCACAGGGTGCACAACCCTAGGGTCACCTTAGTATGCATGCCAAGTTTTGCATGTCTTGGTTTCATGGTCTTGAAGCTATGGCACTGACAGACAAACAGACAGACTCAGATCCACTCTTATAGGTATAGATGAAGAACTAAGTTGTTGTTCAAAGGTGTGGTTATTTTAATAAAGTCTAGTAAAAGGCCCCATGACATTCCACAAGGGGAAAGGGACTCTGCAATGAAGTGAGCCCATGCCGGTTCCAGGTTTGCTGCTGCCCATCCTCTTGCTTCTCTCTCATGGCCCAATCCGCAACACTTCCCAAAGGAAGACAACAAGTTGTGTGGTCATTACTGCTCCTTCTCTGCATTCCTCTCACTACTCGCTCTCTGAGAAAGCAACAGCAAGGATGAGCAGCACCGGGACTGGCCCTGACTTAAGTATGAGCCATGACATGTCCTGATGGTGCTGGAACTTGGGAGTCTCCATTCTCTTCCCTACCCTGTTCTGCTCTACCTCTTTCCACTCTAGCTGCTTAGTCTGCCCCTTCTTCACTTCAGCTCTCCTTTCTCTCCTCTCTGGGAAAAGTCCTCCCAGCTCTCTTTCTTCCCCATATGGCACTGGTGTTCCTAATTCTTAATCTCCCTCCATAACTCTGCTTTTGCCCTCTCTCACCCCTTCTCTAAAGTGTTTCCTAGTCACTTTCAAGCAGGGGTAGGAATTACATGACCGCTTGGCCATATTTGCAGCCCCCACTGCCATCTACATTTGGTGGTGCAGTGGCAGGGGGAGCCATAAAATACCCCCCTTTTAAAGGACCAAGTGGTATCAGTGTCTGTATTAAAAAAAGGGGGTCTTTTGCTTTAGAATAGCCCATTTTTGCCACTGATGCCACTTCACTGCCAAATTTCAGTGGCAAGCTGCCATTTTATCCTTTAAAGGAAGGGTATTTTTTCAGCATTTCCCCCCTGCTGTCACACCGAGTTTTGGTGGAAATTTGGCAGAAGGGGTAGCCCCCAGTTGGGTCTGTGGGACAATGTGGTTCCCCAACCCCCAAAATTTGTCCACCCCCTGCTGTAAAGTGTACATTTGGAACTGACTTTTTATCTCTGTGATTTGTATTGCATTATGTAGTGAGGAGGACATTTAAATCTATGATGGTTTTAAAAAATTAGCTGCCGCCGCTGCTGCTTCTTCTTCTTCTTCTTCTTCTTCTTCTTCTTCTTCTTCTTCTTCTTCTTCTTCTTCTTCTAATATAACCTGTCTATGTAAGATAAACAGTTTGAGTGGCATGACAGCAATTTGTTATCCTCTCTGATGGGAAGTTGAGGTTCAAGAGCAATGACTTGAATCCAAAGCCTCAGTCCAAGAGAGATTTGAATACATGTCAGTCATGCTGTGATGGCCTAGCAAATAACTTTGGTATCCTGCAGAGAGCGTGAAGCTCAAATATCTCATAAATCACAGCAACAACTGTTCTTTGCAGCGGAAGATTTTTAATACAGAATATTGAGGGCAGTGTTGGAATGGCCAGTGGATGACCCTAGACATTTACCTAAGAAAGCAATTTTTTTATTAATAAAAAAATGAGGTTCAAGCTGCCTGGTTTTGTTTTGTTTTTTGTTTTTTTAATCATAAGAAAATTCTGCAATCATATTTTCAAGAGTGTTAAAAACTTGTTGGTTATACAAAAGGTAAATTTTCCTTATATTTAGAACAATTCTAGGGGCAAACAGTGGTGGTGGGGAATGTTATCAACCACATTTTTCATACTCTTGCCTTGATCACATTTAATAGAAATGCTGCTCTTTACTGAGTTACACTATAGCCTGCTATGCAATGGCCTCTTACTTTACCATTTTAAAATGTTTAGTGTTCATACACAGAATTATCAACCGCTGGTATTAATAAACTTCTTCAATGCTGCCCTTGGTATAGCCAAGGGACATCACCTCCAATTAAAATATTACATTCTCCTCTGGAAATAGAAAGAAATTCAGGTCCTCCTCCAAAAGTATTTTAGTTTGATTTACTGTTCTTATTACTATGATTATTCTCTTATTTCTGTTTTGTGAACCCCTTTCCCCCTTCATATGTTTTAATGTGATTTTAGGTTGTAAGCCTCTAGGCAGGGTATCACCGTTTTATTTGTATATTTTGTACAGCACCAAGTACATTGTTGGTGCTAATTAAATAAATAAATAATAACTAGTGCATTTCATCATTCTATGGTTGATGATAATCTTAAGAAACCAGACCCAGGAAAGAAGGCAACTCTTTTGAACCTTGGCAATGATCATGCATGACGGATCTGGTATTAACTGAGAGGCAGGCTAAAACAAATTGCCTATAAATGTGGTACAGCTAGTAACAAGGGCCCTCACTCAAGGTTGAACAGGAAGAACAAGAGAGCAAATCTTCCTGCTCCATTACACCAGGTGTGAGATGCCATCTGTTTCACCATTAATCCTGGAAAATAAACAGCTGCTTATAAAGCCACCTTGTGCTTTAGCAATGATAGAAACATCACAGAGCAATAAATGCAACAGCACTATACTCATCTTTATTTTCTTCTGTTGCTAGGCCAATTCACTCAGACTTTTTTTTTAAGGATTTTGTCCCTTCACGCAAATGATTCCTTTGAATTTGGGGAAAGGATCATATATGTTTCACCTGCACAACTTGTGACTTGTTAAGTGAAACATGACCCACTTGCCTTGGATTGCGGCTTACCTTGTACTGGTTGTCCTCTGTAGTTTTGCGATTCAGTGTGCACTACAAAAATCAGGAAGTTTGTGAAGGCATACATGGTAGGAGGTTGTCCTTGACTTGGTTGGTTACAAGTTGTAGAGGACTTGTGTACACAGAAACACTTCTATAGCAATTTCTGCAAACAGAAAAAAACAAAAAATATTGCTAGGGGGCCATAGCTCAGTAACAACACATATTTAACATGCAGAAGGCCCTGGCTTTGGCTTTGGAGCTTTGGCTATGGGGTGGTATATAAATGTAATAAATAAGAGAGCTTATTTATAAATAAGAGAGCTTCAGCTATGGGGCGGTATATAAATGTAACAAATAAATTAATAAATAAATGAGTTTTGGTTTCCATATTGGTTTGTAAATGCAAAATTAGATACGGTCGCATTAACATGCAAACCAAACCAATTTATCCCCCAGAAGTCATGGTAGGGGAGTGTAGGGGGCTGCATATGTCATTTGATGACATATCATTGGAACCTTCTCTTCATCTGAAGCAGCATCTGCTAAAGTCTATGGATAGTTCTTCCACAAGTTGCTCTGAAAAGCTATGTTATTTGGAGTTAAATTCACTTTGTCTCCTAATTTGATTCATTTATACAAGTTCATGAACACGCTTAAACATTTGCTTCTCACATCAGATGATATGAGCCATGTGCAGCTTACTAAATGAAGATTAGAACCTTTAATTAGGGGACAGTGTGGCAGCAACACACGTCACATCCACTCAGTGTGAAAAGATCTTAATAGTATATGATCACAGATAGCCCTTGCTTGTATCAGCTTCATATAAATTGTAGACATCCACTCTCGGTTTTGTAAGTATCAATGGCCAGATTTGCTGTCATTTTCATGAACAGCTGTTGCAATGCAATCCTAAACATATCGACTCAGAAGTAAATCCCATCGGATACAGTGGGGCTTACTCCCAAGTAAGTGGTATGGCACCACAGCCTTAGGGGGAGTCTACACCATCTGTTTATTGCACCATGATGATGATGATTTATTACATTTATATACCACCCCATAGCTGAAGCTCTCTGGGCAGTTTAAAAAGATTAAAAAGATTGGATTAAAATGAATGAACATTAAAAATCAATATACAAAATTTAAAAACATAAAAAACAGTTAACATTTTAAACAAATTTTAAACACTCAGCCAGGCCAAAGCTGTTGGAGTCAGTTAAAACTCAGCATATGCTGTTGAATGCCTGGGAGAAAAGGAAAGCCTTAACCTGGCGCCGAAAAGATAACAAAGTTGGCACCAGGTGGGCCTCATCGGGGACAATTGAGGGGCCACCACAGAAAAGGCCCTTTCCTTTGTTGCCATCCTCTGATTGGATTGCAGTAATCACTAACAGGCCACGTGATGTTCACTTGCTCCCATGGTGATTGTGGCTCCACCTCTCACTTCTACCGAAATATCCCTGACTGCTTTTGTTACGTTCTTTCCAGCTTTCTCGCTTTCATTGCGAAGAACATTTGTAGTGTGCCCCCCCCCTTTGCAAGGTCGTTGCTGTTCACCATGAGTTCCAGGTTCAGCGAACAGCCAATCAGCTGCGAGGGTATTCACCACTGAGGGTTTTTTTTAAAAAACAAACAAACCCCACAAACGTATCTCTGCACTGCAGTGCATATTCATCATAGTTCCTATCCCCCCATGTGTTGCTATGTATCTGCGCTGATGCGCATCCCTCAGGAGTAATTAAAAAAGAAATCCCGTGCCCCGTAGCATTTGCCTAGCCCCACCCACTTCTACCAATGCTCCCGCAACAGCACTCCTGACGTTGTGGGAAACTTCGCTCGGGTGTGCCCCGTGAGTACCAATCGTGGAAGCAGGCAAACTCGCAATCACCCCTCCTCCATTGCGGAAAGGGCTGTAGGTGTAGATTACACCAATGTCTCTGATAACTTATTGCTGGCCCTTAAACCATACAAATAGAGCAAAAATACTCTCTGAATAATGACATGTATGGTAGTGCTGTGAACTCTGATCACTCTTCCTATCTAGTGCATCACCTCAATTCCCTCGAGGTGTACACGGGTGAGGAGATTACACAAGAACTGCTGTGCTAAATTTATTTGTAGAACAGTCTCTTTGGAGTCACCACAAAGCAACATGTGTTTAGAACTGCAGCTGGGAGTCAGAGGAATTGGTGGCGGTGGCAAAACACACACACACATGCAGAGAGAGAGAGAGAGTGAGTGAGTTCAGATTTGATTACCTAAATGCAGAATATATGTGTGTCTCATCAAATCAGAAGGATGCATAAATCCTCTGCCTGATTGTTTTAATGGGCCTTAAAGACCTGGGTGTTCTGTTCTGCTTTTAGTTTAATAATGGAGCCATTTTGCTGTAGCTTTAACTGTCACCAAATGAGACAATGTTTTAATGCTGCTATTTTAAGTATTTATATTCTATGGGTTGGATCAATATTATTGCTGTTGTTGTTGTTATTAGTAATAGTAGTATCCCGCCTTTTGCTCAGTACTAGGCCTCAAGGCGGCCTTACAAAAATTAAAGCATATACATCTTAAAACCTAAAAAAAGAAATATACAAAAGTTAAAAATATATTAAATATATTACAATATCAAAACATTAAACATTTTAAATACATGACAATTTTAAAAGTCCTTTGCATAGACGGAGGCCCAGATTATTCGCCAAAGGCCTACCAGAATAAAGAAGTTTTTGCCTGCTTCCGAAAGCACATCAAGGAGGGAGCCAGTGTAGCTTTCCCGGGAAGAGAGTTCCAGAGCACTGGAGCAGCCACCAAGAAGGCCCTCTCCCATGTTCCCACCAGGCGCATCTGTGAAGATGGTGGGACTGAAATGATGGTGGGGAGCTTCCCCAGGAGATCTCAAAGCACGGACAGACTCATAAAGGAGAATACGGTGTTTCAGATAACTTGGACCCCAGCCATATAGAATGTTATAGGTCATAACCAGCACTTTGAATTGTGCCCGGAAACAGACTGGAAGCCAGTGGAGCTGTTTTAACGGGGGAGTTGTATGCTCCCTGTAAACAGCCCCAGTCAACAATCTGGCTGCGACTCTTTGAACCTGCTGGAGTTTCCGAACTCTCTTTAAAGGCAGCCCCACGTAGAGCATGTTACAGTAATCCAATTGGGATGTAACTAAGGCATGTGTCACTGTAGCCAGGTCTGACATCTCTAGGAACGGGCGCAGCTGGCGCACTAGCTTTAACTGTGCAAATGCACTCCTGGCAACCACCAAAACCTGGGCATCCAGGCTCAGGGCTGAATCCAGAAGTACACCCAAGCTGCGGACCTGTGTCTTTAGGGTGTGTGTAACCCCATCCAGCACAAGCTTGAATCCCTATTCCCAACTGACCATGAGCACCTCTTTCTTGTCTGGATTAAGCTTCAATTTGTTCGCCCTCATCCAATCCTTTACTGCCAACAGACACCAATTTAGCACAGAAACTGCTTCCTTGAAATTGGGTGGAAAGGAGTAGTAGAGTTGGGTGTCATCAGCGTACTGGTGGTATGGGGGACAAAACAGGACCCTGAGGGACTCCACAGGCCAATGGCATATAGGCATGTATTCCTGCTTTGAGGAAATTGATTAATATTTTGGGCGATCTGTCTGATTATTCAATTAATTGGTCAAATTCTGAATTGATACTGATTAGAGATAATCAGTTTGGGCAATTTTGATGGTGCCCTGATTTTATTACCTATGTGGGAATGCTTATTCGCAGAGAGATATCTCAATTGATTAAAATAAATTTGAATAAGCAGCTTAATAAGACTGTGTGTGACATAGATAGATGGGTGTTAAAGTTGAGTCCTTGGGGTAAAGTCAACACACATAAGATGAATATTATACCTCAAATTGCTTATGTCATGTGTGGGATTCCTCTACTTACACCTGGCAAATTTTTTCAGCAACAGATCTCAGTGGACATATGGAACTGTTGTATGCATGTGCTCTGAAGCTATTATTATAAAAAAAGGAAAGCAGCCAGAATACTTTATTGGCACAATTAACTATATAATATCTACATTTAACAGGTTTTGGCAGAGAGCCAGGATGGTCAATGCCACTGGTGACTTGGGCCTTTTATGTGACATACCTGTGCTCTAAAGACACACCATGGCACTTTTTTAAATTATTATTTTTAGTTAAATGGTCAACGGTCCACCTTATGGTGCTGATGGTATTATGCCATTGCTACAGAGCCACATAGAAGATAAAGCAATTTTCAATATCTCCTGCTGAAGAAATTTTATTTATGGAATGTCCTGAAGGAATAATAGCAATTTGTACTGATCATGCCCATGAGTCATAGTTTGGTAGCAAGAGAAGACTCTTGGGAATTCAACCCAAGCCATGCTGGGAGTTGTAGGCATACACCTCAGATTTTTATTAAATTCTTTAAAAATATTTAAAATCCGAATTTCATGTTTTTAGATCTTTCTGGTACATTGTACAGCCAGACCTATCAGCGTCCCAAATTTCAAATTTCTCCCCGGCATTGCTTGGGCCCCCTAAGATATATGTCTGTGAGGTAATCATCTTAAAGTAGCAGGCTGGTGCTAGGCCTGTAAGTTAACCTTTAAACAAATTAAATTCATTTCTTTTTTTCCTCTTTTACCCTCATGACAATGCTGCAAGGTAGACCAGTCCTAGTTTTGTGAGGTAACTTTAAAACAAATTAAATTAGTTTCTTTTCTCTCTCCAGGCGCTCTCCCTTCAGGCCCAGGATGGCAAGCCACTTCCAGATGATGGCTGCCAAACCCTGATAATCTTCCCTCCCACTCAAGGCATGCTGGGAGTTGTAGGCATAAGCCTAGGTCCCTGAATAACATGTTAATATGTGAACACTGTCTGAGATGTGGTGGGAAACAACTGGAGAGCAGGCCATCTTAGTTGTGGCACCCTGCTTATGGATTTCTTTTTCCCAGGCAGGCTTGCCTAGTGACTGCATTAATGGCTTTTAAGTGCCACGTTATTTAAAAATAATAATAATTCCAAGCATAGGCGTGCGCAGCACATTTCATTAGGGGGTTCAGCCAAGGATTTTTTTAAAGTAAACATTAATTAAATATACAGTAATAAAATACTTTTTTTCATTCATCAAACAAACAAAATAAATAAAAACTGAAGTAAACTGTATTTTTTTAATTAACAAATAATCTGTACTTTAAAAATACACATTTTAAAATAAAGACTTCGAATACTATTTTTTTGCTGTAGTGATAACCAAGCATATATAAAGATACAGTCAATTTTCACCATCTTTAAATTTAATCAGATAATGACCTAATCCAAACTTACTAAAACAGATTCACATTTAAAACAGATTCTATCACATTAACAACAATGAGTGTCATCTTAAGTTCCAGCACCATACAGAGAATACACCATACATCAAATGCCCTAATAATGATTTTAAAAGATTGCCCTGTGTGCTGCTGAGCAAAGAATTTAGAATGAGGTCCAGGAGAGAGACTTCTGGGGTGAATATAGTGAGGACGAGGGGTGGCTGCGAGCCTAGCATAAGAGAGGGCTAGCTAGCAAGATTTGGAGAACTTGGAGGAGTGTAAGAGATCTAGAAGTAAGAACATCTCTAGAAGGCCGCAAAGGGGCTATTGGCAGAAGACAAGAGATGAAAGAGAAAAGAGAGGATGGAAAACCGTCACAAGAGCACATCAGTCTTCTTTACTGATCAATTGTAAGCCACTCCGGGAGCCTTTTAGGCTGAGGTGCGGGATAAAAATACTCTAAATAAAAATACTCTAAATAAAATAAGAGCAGAAGAAGAGGATTGGCATAGGGGGAGCCCTGGAGAAAGAAGAGAGAGAAATGCCCCTATGTGTAGGAGTAGAAGAGGGAGAGAGGGTGCAGACAGGAGAGGTATGAGTGTCCCGGAGGGGAGAAGAAACAGAGGTAATGTTTAGCCTTGAGGAGAAGCCTGAGAAGAAACATGATAACATTCCTCAAATACTTGAAAGATTGACACACACAGGAGGGCCAGGATCTCTTCTCGATCATCCCAGAGTGCAGGACACGGAATAATGGGCTCAAGTTACAGGAAGTCAGATTCCGGCTGAACATCAAGAAAAACTTCCTGACTGTTAGAGTATAACAATAGAACCAGTTACCTAGGAAGGTTGTGGGCTCTCCCACACTAGAGGCATTCAAGAAGCAGCTAGACAACCACCTGTCAGAGATGCTTTAAGCTGGATTCCTGCATTGAGCGGGGGAGGGGGGGGTTTGGACTTGATGGCCTTATAGACCTCTCCCAACTCTATTATTCTATGATTCTATAAAAACAGTAGTGTAGATCCTGCTTGAGACACCTGGGCCCTGTACACCTAAGAAACCCAATGCATGTTGTTCAATATCTAAATTATAGCCAGCTCTTGCCAGGGCTGGCCCAAGATATTTTGCTGCCCAAAGTAGAATAGCAAATGACATGACCCCCCACCCCACCCTCAAACTCACAGTGCAAAGCCAGTAAAATCATTTTAGCACTTGAGGCCAGTGAACAACAGCTTATTATGCCATAATAAAGTTGTGAGTCTTCCAGATCTCACAAGATACTTTACGGCTTTTGAACACAAAAGAAAAAGAGGACTATACCACAACCTGGCCTTGTGGATATTGTAACCAGCAAGTACAGTCCAGAAAAGAAATCCAGACACAAGCGATTCAAGCCGAACCACACCACATACCCACATACTGTATTATTTTGCCCCAGTCCAAACATTGGTGCTCATATCCCTTTTTGCTGCAGTGCCACTTCTGCCCCCTTGACCCAGATAAGGGGCCTGAGCAGCTTAGAAGCAACAAGAAGTAACAAGTAAAGCACTCCACTGAACATATCAACAGCCAGTCTACCCACTCCTCCCCTTGCCAAGAATCACGCTGCCTATAATAGCAAAGTATAGCCTGAGCATCTCTCTCTGCATAATCAAGTAGTAGCTTACAATGGTGTTAAGCAATTTTAGAAACCATATGTAATAGTCTTATAGACCCCTTTATGTCTTAAAATGCATTGCTTCAGTTCAAATAGCAGATATATCTTCCACACTGACAGCTGCTACATTCCTGATACTACAGCAATAGTGTATATGATTCAACACATGTGAAGAGTTTCACATTTTAAACTCATTTAAGGTGCAAGCCTGTGCATATTTAGAAAGAAAAGAAGTCCTACAATTCTCAGCATACCCCAGCCAGCCATGCCAGCTAGAGGATTCTAGGAGTTGAAGGACTTTTTTCTATCTAAACATGCATAAAATTGTGCCTTTAACTTATCATGTCACACTAACAAGAATACAAGAATCAAATAAGATTTCCTTCTTCAGTGAGACACACTTACTTAGGAGTAAGTACCATTTTGTTATAAGAAAAGATAATATATTTTTAATTAAAATTTAAAAATAACTATCACCTAGTACAGAGTTTTCCTATAGAAGACCTAGCTGGTTCACTGTTATAATTATTTGATTAGGACTGAAGTAGAGAAGCACTAATTTTGCTGTACTTATTGTCTTTAAATATAGTTAAATATCCCAATGTAGGATATACTTAATATGGTTAAATATCCCACAGTTACCTTGCTATTCTATTTCTACAATTCTTTTTCTCCTGTCCTTTCTTCATCCTCTCTTCATTTTCAGGCAGCATCCGGTGAACATTTACCTCAGAGTAAGTTTGAATGATCTCAGTGAGGCTTACTTCTGAGTAAACATACATAGGATTGTGCTGCAGCTCTGTTTTAAAATAACACAAGATGCACACATCCAATGTTTACCAAAAGAATGGCTTGAAAAAAGGGGGGTGGACACCCTAAAATAAGCAAGAGCAGATAAGAATTGTTTTTGCATGCATTCTGAAAAAGGTGCTGCTGAATGAACCCTCCTTAGCCAGGGTCCATTGCAGTTCTCCCCCCTTCCCCCTTTCTTTTCTCTTGCTGGAGACCAGACTAGGGTGGGCGGTGGAGCAGCGATGAGAAGAGAAAGCACGTAAACAGACAGCTTCTCTCTCTCTCTCCCAAACGTTACAGTACCTGCTGATGATGAGAGGAGAGCAGCAGCTCCGAAAGGAGGAGGGCCCCAATCTGCAGCTCCAGGCAATCTTACTCCTTACAGAAATAGCCCCCTCCTCCGCTCCTCCACGTGCTGCTTCCTGGCTCCAGCGTGGCTGCTGTTCCTTGTTCAGCAACTGTTGCAAGAGGTCAAGCAGAGCAGCTAGGAGCGAGCAAGCAAGCAAGCAAGGGAGAGAGCTGTGTGTGTGTGCGCATGCAGTGGCTGCACCCTGAAAAAAGCCTTCCAAGGATGGAGCAAACATGGCAGCAGCAGCATATTAGGGGGTTCAGTTGAACCTCCTGAACCCCCTGTCTGCACGCCAATGATTCCAAGGCCTTTTAACTTGATGAGATTTTTTATGCTGCATTTTTTTCCTGTTTTAACTAAAACACAACATTCTAAGACAGATGCAAGAATTACTGAATAAAGTTTATGATTGTTATGTAAAAGCCTGACTTTACTATTGAAACAGAAGAGTGAATGGAGGAATGACTGATAGCTGAAGCTAGAATGGAATGGTGGGCGGCATTAGTGGCAGTTGGAGAAAGTCAGTTAGAAGAACTACTACACCTCCCAGCATGCCTTTGGTAGCCCTCAGGTGCCCATGTCCTCTGAGAGGCACTCTCCTCCTCTCGTTGCTGATACTGCTCCTTGATAGAGAGTCAAGGAGTAACATCACCAAGGAAGGCAAGTAAGCAGCTCTTAGTGGACGCGCACAACTCTGGCCAAGTCCTGCTGGGACTGCCTCAGCCCACACTGAAGGGCAGGGACAGGGACAGGCACTTGCTCCCCTTCATCAAGCTTGTTTCTGGGCATGTACAGAGTGCTTCCCCTCCCTCCCTCCCTCTTAAGGGTGAAGGCTGTGCATGTGCTTCCCTCAGTTTCTGAGAAAACAGCGATATCAGGACAGGGTGCCTTTGAGCATGTCCAGAGTTCAGCCTCTCAAAGACACAGTGTTGTATCTAGTTATGATTTTAAACCCACACATGACAGGTGGGAGGAGGCACCGCAGATGGATGCAGCCCATTTATGTGCGTTGTTTCCTTTTGTGTTGAATTGGGTTGACTGCTCGAGACTGACTTTAGGAATCACCAAAGGCCAGTAAGCCTGGCCTCCTATCCAAGGCATGCTGGGAGTTGTAGGCGTAAACCTATGTTTTTATGAAATTCTTTAAAAAATACTTAAAACCCAAAATCAATGTTTTTAGATTTTTTCTGATCCATGTACATGAAGACCTGTCTGGGTGAACAGTATTAAGGCAGTACCATATGTGGAAGTGGGTAAACATTTCAGGACATACATGACACACACATTCTTTCTGCTTTATAGGTAGAAGATATCCTGTTTTCCTTCCTGGATTCCTCTTTTTCTGGCTCTAACAATTCTTGACTATCTAAAACACTAGCATCTAAAAGATTAATGTACTGAGTTTGCATGTTTAAGTTTAGTTCATTCTAAGTAACTGCTTCGTCCTGAAGGGGACTCAGTGGGAGCTTCACTCAACAAATAAGTTTCTCATTAGATAACCTAAGAGCTTTTTTACATGAGGCTGTTAAAAGTTGTATCTTCTTTCAGGATTGTTGAACAATTGAGATCCAAGCTATACACAAAGAGCTTTTCCTTTCCTGCTTTTCCACTGTTTTTTTTAGGTGGCACTATGCTATAGCAGAATATTACAATTATACAAGTATGAAAATACCTTTCTTTCACTTTCTGAAATGATACTCCATTTTCCCTGCTCTAACCCTCCCCCCCCGAAAAGTGCTCTTAAAAAAACAGAAGTGAAACGTGAGGATCACATTGTCATCTAAAGAGACTGTAAACAATCATGGTTAATAATTCATGAGCGCACATTAAACGCCTTGTGTAGAAAAGCTCTTTGTGAGGCAACATTAATCCTTAGCATTACCTTCTTCTTTTTAAGCAGAGAGGCTGTCTTACATCTACATTTTCAAAATATCGAAAAAGAACCACCCTCTTTTGAATTAAATAACCTTCCCTTTACATCATCAAGGAGGTGATATATGCAGTTTCAAAAGTTAACAATTGTCTCATACAGTACTTGCATTTAAATTTATAAACTGGATGAAAGGCAGCAGTACTGCAGTTGGGCAGAAACTCCTAATAAAGAAAAATGTCTATTATTACACTGCATATTTTCAGTCCTAAACTGCTAACTTGTACATCCGTTTTTGCAACCTTACAATCAGTTTCTTCATTACAAGAAGTTATCTTTCTCTTCCTGTATTTGTGAAGGTCCTAAGGGCATGTCTAGATGGGGCAATAACCTGGGGAATGCCCCAGGATCAACCCTGTGCATCCACACGACACAGAGGGGATCCCGGGGGCAGGGAGGACTTTAATCCCGGTTTTTCCTGTGGTCCTGGGATCATCCCGAGACCACGGGATGTGTGGGCAGCTGTCTCGGTTTGTTCCGGCTCCTCGTGAGTAAATGCGAGGCGCCAGGAACCAGGCATCTGGGGTAGGACGGAGTGAGAGTTTGTGTGTTTTTTAACTTCCTTTTTTGCTGGTGCACTCCTGCACTCATTTTTGATACAAAAACAAAATGGTGGGCACGACGTCCTCTTCCTTCCAGGATGTCACGCGCTATGTGTAGACTGAGGGGGAGGATCTCACGATCATCATATCGCGAGATCCTCCCCCCTCCGCTGGTAGGTCTAGCCATGCCCTAAGTTAAACTTATGCTGTTCAGTATGTAATTTACTGGTTAGATGTTCTAATTTGTTCTCTATATAATGTAGCTTTTTATATATGGATTGCACAGTAACTGATTAACAAACAGCACTCCCTGAATATCTCATTTTTCCTATGGTGTGGAACTTGATTATCCACACCCGGTGGGGTCTTGGTACCTAAGCCCCTCTCATTTTATTATATAGAGAGTCAGGGTTTAATGAGTCAAAAGAGTTTTGAGTTGGCATTGCATATTTGGGAGGACATTCTTTGAATGTAGAATGTTGACCCAGTCTCCTCTGCTTAGAACTAGGTAATGCTGCAATACCTTCTCTATCTAAGCATCTGGATCCTTGCTGCTTCTTTGTTCGTTGAAGTTGTCTTTGGAGGTTCTCTACCAGGTGCCCCACATCTAAGATGAGTGACAACCAGAGAGAGAGAGCCTTCTCAGTGGTGGCACCCTGTGGAACTTTGTCTCCAAAGAGACCCCCTGGCACTAATGTAGTTATCCTTTCAGTGCCAGCCAAGCAGACGTTTTTATTCTCCCATGCTCTTAAATGTAGTTTAATGATTTTTTTCTTTTATAACATGTTATATTTTATTTGTGTATTTTATTTTGTTTTGTTGTATCTACAACTTTTAATAAATAATATAATTGTAATAAATATCAGGGAGCTGTACAGATTTTGTTCACTGGAGAAAACACCCAGAGCAATCATGTCAATTGATCTGGATAGCTCCCTATTCCTGAGAGCAAATGGAGTTTTAACAGAAGAGCTGGCAGACTCAACTGAAAAATCCTCCAGGGTTGCCTGGAAACCCATTGGATCTCCATTGATGCATAATAGTTGTATGATTCAAATAGCAAAGCTACTAACTCTCTCCTAAGTATGACTGTGCTGAATATTCAGAGCTAAACATTTTCAGCATGAAAGGGATGTTTTGGTGCAACAAAATTCTCCCTAAATGCTTATTTCTAGCTTTCTTTTCTGATGTCTTCAGGACTGGGGTTGTGGCCACTTGTTTTCTTAGGAAGGAGACCGCCCCTTTTTCTTTCTTTTTTTTGGAAAGGCTGCATATCAGCGGACTCTGAAAGTTTTTTGAAAATGCTCAATTTGGAGCCCAAGCTGTAAAAACATTCACCCCCTTTTAAGCTCCCTGAAGACAAAGGAGAGAGAGAGAACGAGAACTTTTTGCAGCTAAAGAAAGCTTCAGCAAAAAGTTACCGTCCTTTTCAGTGCAGCCCAACAACTCTTTGCTTTTCTAGAAAACTTATAGTAATGTCCTGAAATGCTGCCATCTTGTGGGGATTGAAGTAAATTGTGGCATCTAAGTACAATACAGTTATTTTGTCACTCCTACCTATAATAGGGTGACCATATGAAAAGGAGGACAGGGCTCCTGTATCTTTAACAGTTGTATTGAAAAAGAAATTTCAGCATGTGTCATTTGTATATATGGGGAACCTGGTGAAATTCCCTCTTCATCACAACAGTTAAAGCTGCAGGTGCCCTGCCCTCTTTTAAATCTGGTCACTCTAGTATAGCTCCTGCAGCTTTACCTGTTGTGATGAAGAGGGAATTTCACCAGGTTCTCCATATATACAAATGACCCCTGCTGAAATTCCCTTTTCTATGCAACTGTTAAAGATACAGGAGCCCTGTCCTCCTTTCCATATGGTCACCCTAACCTATAAGGATGACGAATATATACAAGAAAAGCATCACATGAGCAAAACCTGTTTGTTTTTAGAAGTCATTTTCATGAAATATCTTCAAACTATCAATTTTCATTGAAAGAAATAAGGAATGATTTTATCAGCCTCATGGTTGATACAACAGTAGGGGATTTTATTTGTGTCATAGGGTGGGGAAGGATTGTGGAAAATAAGTTAGTACAAAGTCTTTGTCTTATTTTGAATTTGGCCTGTGCACATGTAGAGACTAAGGCCACGGCTAGACCTCAGGTTTATCCTGGGATCATCCAGGGTTCGCCCCTGCCTGAGCACTGGATCCCCTGTGTGTCACCTAGATGAACAGGTCTGACCCCTGGATGATCCAGGGATAAACCTTAGGTCTAGCTATGGCCTAAGAGTACAACCCTAGTGAGTTGCCACCCATTAGAAAGAAGCCTCCAATCCCGGTTTTGAAGTATTCAATGCGCTACCAGGCTGCTACTGGCAGTGCAGGAGAAATGAAGGAGGCTTTTTCCTGCTCTGTCTTCCTTTTTGTTCATTTTCTAGAGGAGGCCTGCTTGAGGGCTGGAGAGATCATAGGTCTTTTTTTATATCCAGGCCACTCTTCTCCCTTCACCCCATACACACACCCCTTTTGACCTCTGCCAGGTCATCTGAGGCTGCTTTTGTGAGTTTGGAAAGTAGGCACCATGGCTCTTTCCACAGCAGCTGCGAGGGAGTGGTGGCAGTGGGGAAATCCCTAAAATCCTATGTTCGTTGGGATGCTTCCCAGGGACCATAGACTTCCTCTCTCTGAGAGTTAGGCCACAGCTAGACCTCAGGTTTATCCTGGGATCATCCAGGGTTCGCCCCTGCCTGAGCACTGGATCCCCTGTGTGTCACCTAGATGAACAGGTCTGACCCCTGGATGATCCAGGGATAAACCTTAGGTCTAGCTATGGCCTTAGTCAGGGTAAGGAAGTGTCCCTCACAATCGTAGAGCACACTTGGCCTCGACAAATAACAATGTGTGTTCAAAGTAACCTCCAATCTTCTTTGTGAAACCCAAGAGTCCATGGGGAATAGATATGCACTACCAGTGGGCCAGTGTGGTGTAGTGGCTAAGGTGTTGGACTGGGAGTGGGGAGATCTGGGTTATAGTCTCCACTCAACCTTGGAAACCCACTGGGTGACTTTGGGCCAGTCACAGGCTCTCAGCCCACCTCACAGGGTTGTTGTAAGGATAAAATGGAGAGGAGGAGAAGGATGTATGCTGCCTTGGGTTCATTGGAGGAAAAAAAGGTGGGATATAAATGCAACAACAACAACAATAATAATAATGGCTGCTTGATCAGCTTAGATATCACTTGCCAGAGATAAACCTAGAGAATTCAGCTGTAGAACTGACATAGGAAGAAGTATGCCATGGAAAAGGCCATGCTAGAAGGCCACTTTTTTGATGTCTACACTTCTTTCAACTCTGTCTCATCCCTCTATCTACACCTCCCTTTCACATCAGTCTTTTTGAGTGCCCACTTATAAGGTGTAGTAATCATGTATCTTACCCAATTTTCTTGTGGTAAGTAGCAACCTGCCATTTCAATAACTACAATGCCCCTAGTATAGTATTGCTTTGGGGAATTATTGGTAATTAAAATGCCCGTCTGGGGTGTTGGAGTTGCAGGGTGATATATAAATATTTTTATTAGTAGTATTAGTAATAAATAAAATGACAGGTAGTTTGAAAATCTGTGAATATTTTGTAAAATAGGCACAATAGTTTTCATTCAAATACGTATTTTTAAACATATTCTGAAAACATTGTTGAACTAAGAACTGGAATATTGAAGAAATGTGAAATTGGCAGTTCTAAGTTCTAATCAACTAAGTTCTAATCCACACATTAATCCAAGCAATGCGAATCAGGTCAATTAGAATTGGGACTCACAAATATAAAATTCCACAATCACCCTTTGACCTTGCTACACCAATGCATGTTGAATGTGGTCCTCTAGGTGACAGCCATTATGGAGGGTTTTACGAGATGGAACCCTGGACAAACCTGCTGGTTGTTAAGGATAGTTTGTGGAAACGGCACATGCCTGGCCTTTTGGCAGCACCAAACATTTGGTTGAGAGCGTATGGATGTGGTAGTGAATACAGCTTAAAATTTATTTAGTGTCAACAAAGGTATCAGAGAAGCCATCAGGACCGGAGGCAGATTTGAGGCCAGGCGTCTGGTGGCCCCACAGGCTGTCACCTAACCCCCTCCAAGTACCACCCAGGCAGGTGATTCAGCACACCCAGCAGTTCCCGAGTGGACAGACCAACAACTTTCAGTACCTCCCAGACAGGCAATATATTATGTTTATAATGTAATAAAGACTGATACGTTTTGAAAGTGTGAGTTCCTTAAAAGTAGGCAATTCATTCTTCATTACTTAGGTCATGGTATATATGTGCTAGAGCATTTTAAGAGTTGAGTACAAGAAAATTAGCTACACACGCACCTGGGCTGGTACATGTTCATAGATACTAATGGAGTACAAAGGTTTAAAACTTCTATGAAAACACAGCCATAATCTTGAATGTGAGGTACTCTAATGATAGTTCTTCAGGCTCACTTACATTCATAAAAGATGTGTATGTATTTGTGTGTGTTCAATGTATGCAGGATAAAATAGTTGGCATTTTTAATTTGAAAGCTTAAAGAGGTAGTTAAGGGCTACGCTAGAAAGCTTACTTCCTAACAGGTAAGCTTTCTACATGCAGGCAAATACTGATGTTGGAATTCTTTTAAACAAGAGATCCCTTGCAAGCAGTTTATACTGGCACAATCCCATGGGAGGGTTGTACTGCCAGCGCCAACTTTTAAGCAGCCACAGTAGATCCCGGGAATGCCAGGCCCAGAGATCAAGGCATCATGCTGAAAGAGCCCAGAATCAATGGCTGGCTGGGGTCAAAGTATCTGTCCCAAAGGAGAGGAGTGACAGGCAGGCAGGCAGGAGATGAAAATAAAAAGGTAATGCTAGTCAAGACTAAAACTAGAGTGTTGCTCAGGCAAAGCCCCGGGCCTGGCTTGGAAAGATTGGTAGCTAGGCCAGGTCAGGAAGAACCAATGAGCTGCTTGGGGATGAAGTCCTTTTTAGCCTCTACTGTACAGCCATAAGTGGGTTGAGGGACACCACCATGAAGAAGAGGAGGTTCCTGGCTCAAGTCCCAGCTGATCTGGATAGGTATCAAGGGCTTTGCTGAGAATTTCAGTTGGCTCTGTAAAATAAACCCATTTGCAGAAGTCAGGCTGGGTCAGTTAACATCTGGGGAATACAATATAATTTGACTGATACTGGAGAAATCTCAAACTCTTAGCAATGTACATTAGTAAAACAAATGAAAAAGCAACAGATGGTGAAGGGGGAAATGTACCACTGTTTAAAACAGCAGTACAGTGTAACATTTCACCCTGATAGTACAGTGTTTCTTATCGCTAAGTATTTCTGTAGCGGAGATCCCATTAATGCTCAGCTGATTTAAGAATGGGTAAATAAATTCATAAGAGATCTATTTCATCAGTTAATAACCTGCCTTGCTAGGTACAACAAAAGAGCACATTGATTAAGTTCCCAAGCAGCAGACACAAAGGAAAGCAATTGATCCTGCATATTCTTTCACATACAAATTTTGCAAGTACCACAATAAGGTATTATTAGCGTTATGACGGTAATATAGGGCAATTACCTGCTCTTCGCTCTGTTTCCTTACTGCAGAGTGTTTTTGGCTGTACAGACGAACGAAGAGATTATGGGTGTAACTAAGAAGTGTTTATGTAGCCGGGTCCCACTGTTGGTTCTTGAAGGCAAACAAACACCAGGGCAATTCATGTCAGCAGCTCCAACAAGAAAAAAACAGCTGTGTTTGCAGTATTTACTTATTAGAAGATGATTTATGTCTCCTGTGTATGGTAAATGTCACACACTTGGAGAATGTTGACAATTACTGGTAAATTTAATGATTTTAGAAAGCTTAGTGGGAAATATCAGAAGTGTTTGTGTAATGAAGCTTGTGTTTGAAATTTATATGCATGGTATGATATATGCCTTTTACTAACAGTAATGGCGATGCTTTGGAACATTTACTGAACAAATGTAGCTGGCTTTGAGAAATTTTATTAAACATCAGAGTTTTATCGCATTTCCACCTGGGTCTCTTCAAATCTTAAGAATTATTTATTTATTTACAATATTTACATACCGCTCCCCATTCAAAATTTCAGAGCGGTGTACAAGATGAAATACAATAAAAACAGAATAAAACACCTTAAAATAGGTTTTTAAAAGCAAAATGAAATGTGAACTGTGAACCGTGGCTGGTCGTTAAGGAAAGGCTTCCTGGAACAATGACGTTTTCAGGAGGCACCAAAAGGAATACAAAGTTGGTGCCTGCCTGACCTCCAGAGGCAGGAAATTCCACAGCAGGGGGGCCACCACGCTGGAGGCTCTTACCCTGGTGGACTCCAATCAGAGGATGGGACTATGTGGAACCCATAAATGTTAATGTTCATAAGATTTCTGACATCTGCTGGTGAATGCTATTAATCACGGTTAGGTGATGATCAGCATTCATCACTTTATTTCATAGGTTTTGGACATTCACCAAATTTCACATTCACTGATACATATATAAATGTAAGCAAACATACATAAGGAGAAGCTGGAAGTTGAGCTGAGTACCCTAAAATGTATACTCTATTTCTGGCTCCATTGCAATTTAAGTCCTATCCCTAATTCGCTCACCTCAATGGTCTGGACGGACTCTTATAAATCCCCATGGGTGAAAGTAGTTCAGCTAAAATAGGGTGACCAACTGTCAGGATTTCCCCGGATTTGTCCTGGTTTTTGTTCTTTCCATGGTGTCGGGGGATTTTCTATAATTTTCAATAATGTCCTGGAATGACACACCTTCCCCTTTAAGACTTCCATTAGCATGGCAGGAGGGAGTGACATGCTTTCTTGAGGCACATCATTCCCCCACCCCGAGCTCCAATTGAGGTCTTAAAGGGGAAAGTGGGTCATTCGTGGACATTATAGAAAAGGCCCCAATTGGAGTGGATGGTGGTGGAGCAGAATGAAACTTTTCCCCTCCTCCACTCCAATCGGGTTCTTTAAGGTGGCGGGGGAATAACGTACTTTCTGCAGGACTCAGAAAGCTGCTTCCCCACACACACACTAGGTGTCCTCTTTTTTGGTTTCCCAAATATGGTCACCCTAGCTAAAACTTACCACCATAGGGCTCTCCCATGACCATCTGTTATCCCTGGACCTGGGCAGTGCCAAAAGGATCATTAAGCAGAGACTCCTGGACATTGATACTCAGGAGCTACAGCAAGCTGCACGAGGCCCATGTTCCCCATATGCCTTGGGGCTATGGGATCACAACTAAAACAGTGTACCTCTGTATTTAAGCTGGTTATCTATACCCAAATATAGGATGGCATTCTCCCTAGCAAGGCTTAATGCTATGCCTTCTAGGGTAATGGAGGGCAGATTTGAGAAAGTTCCACTATCAGATAGATACTGCCCCTGTAACAATGAGGAGGTGGAATCTATCTCCCACTTATTATTCAACTGCAGCTTCTATCAGGAGGCAAGAAAAGCCCTTATCCATCATTTCACGCAACGATTACCTGGATGATCGTCCATGACCCTTATGTCGGTCCTTTTACAGGCCCAAGATAAGCATACCACCGAACAAGTTGCTAAGAGCTTTGGCTATTGGGCAGTATAAAAATGTAATAAATAAATAAATAAATAAATAAATAATTTCTTAACTGGGCAATCCTTACGAGATCAGTTATGGTGACAAGACTTCCTTTTGCTTCTAGTACAGAGCTTTAAGGAGGTTTCATGCAATCATACTTTGTTTTAATTCCATGTATTTTAAATATTTATTATGTGTTTTTACATGTTTTATTGGTCTGTTGACTGTAATAAAGAATTGATAAGGAGAAGTATATCTCCTGGAGGCCTGGGGTGGGGAAATAACATTTCAAGTTCTTAGGAGGTAGCCTCAGATTCCTTGGAGACAGTTTTAGACTATGTTCCAGATGGAGCTGGGAGATCTTAAATGCATGAAGGCCAACTCCAACCATTTAGAAGTCTGGGTAAGCCAGTGCCTGAGATTTTTCCAATTAGGAGGTCTTGCTAAATTTTCTGGGAAAGGTTTTCCAACATTCAAATTAAGTCAGGTGAACTATACCAGTATTGAACAGAGGGAAAGTCACCAAATATCTACCTCATAATTAATGTCTGTGTGTGTGTGTGTGTGTGTGTTTTACTTTCAGGAGCGACTGCTGATGAGCCTTTTGCCCAGGAATGTTGCCATGGAAATGAAGGAAGATTTCCTGAAGCCACCTGAAAGGATTTTCCATAAGATTTACATTCAGAGGCACGACAATGTTAGGTAGGACTGATACAAGGCTGAAATAGAAGTCAAACCCTATTAACATATAGTGATGTGCAATGGTAAATGGCATTGCTTATGATTTGTTGTATGGAGTGAGGAAATGAGCACGTGTACAAGTGCAGTAGAGGTGAGGTGAAGCCATTCTGAGTTAGTGAAATGGATAATCTAATGCTTTACAAGATATAAGTCCAACCAACCTGTTAACATGTTGGAGGCCTTAAGAACAGTGTGTTGCAAAATTATTAGTTCAGGATGTTCAGAGTGTTAGTTCTGAAACTCATTAACCTGTCTGGGCCGCACAGGCTTGAACTAATATTTGTAGCAGTAGTAACAGCGGCTCAGCTATAACAGCAAAACACAATGAGACAAAGGATTTCTTGGTATGGTTAAAAGTAATCCTTTACTGACAGAGATAAATAATTTAGCAATGGCACATTATATACAAATATACTCACAGACGTTCAAATTACACAGCATACATCGAGTTGGGGTAACATGAGAGAAGGGAAAGTACCTTACAAAACACAGTTACTTTTATAATAAATCCTGTACATCTGATGCAATCACTAATTGACCAATTAACGCAAACACAGTCCCAGCAATAATTCAATTAGTGTCCAGCTGCATCGTTGACCTTTAAGTGTTCTGCTGAATCCTCACTTCTGCCAGGCCCCCGGGTAACAGTAAAAATTAGGGATGTGCTCGGCTCCGATTAGAAGCGGAGAATCAGAAGCGAACTGGCCTGCTCCGCCTTGCCCAGAGGCGGAGTAGAAGCGGACCAGGGACCCATAGAAACACAGTGAAGAGAAGCACCCATACGCGGAGCGCTTCTCTTTTCACGGACCGATCCGATCGCCATTTTGAAAAATTTTGCCCATAGGATTGCATTGCGGAAAAGAATAGGGGATAACTGTGTTGTTTTTTAAGCTATCTTTCTGAAACTTCTTGTGCTTAGAGAGTCATGGCTGGGGGTCATTTTGAGCCTACTCTCAGCTCTCTGTGTGCTGCGGTTCGCTTGCTAGAATTTTTGGGAAAATCGGGTAAAACAGCGGGGAAATGTACCTTTTTCGAAGGGCTGAGGGACAGAGTCAACTCCCGGTCATGATCACATGATCCCAAAGTTGGAGGAGGGGATAGGCAAAACGGGTAACTTGGGATTCTGGGAACTTCTCTTTCTTAGTCTGAACGGACTTTTCCCAGTGTTTTTTAAAACAGTAGCCCCACCAAATGCACAAACACAACCTGAAATCATATACTAAGCCAATAATAAGAGATAGAAAACATAGCACTGCTACCCACCCTAATTTTGGGGAACAACTGAATAGATGTGGTGCAAGGGGATGAGCTCCCCTAGGGCATGTGGATGTGCCCAGTGCACTCTCCTGACCTTGGAGGATCATCAGAGTCCTCCAAAGGTAAATCCCTGGAGAGAATGCCTATCATGAGTTGAAGTGAGCGTTTGCTTCTTAAAGACTGGTACCTAGGCAGGACCAGTCAAATTGGCAGATGATTCCCCCTCCCCTTGGGCACGTCCACTCCCCTCTTACTGGTAAAAGACAGATATAGCCTTTTTTAAAAAATTCTTCTTGTTGTTTATTCAGCAACACTGCTGCTTTTAATTCCACTCCTCCTTTGTTTATTTATTTATTTATTCCATTTTATATGCATTACTGGCTTTGAAACTATCCTTGGCTCACTTCCTTGTGCCCCCAGAAATGTCTGCTGCCTGCCTGCCTTCCCTCCCTCCTCCCCTGCCCACCTCGCAGGGATGGTTTTTGGGTGTCTTGCTTTGACTCAGGGGAGAAGTCCTTCCTGTGCTCAAGTTCCAAATCAATTTTTCAAGTGTGAAAGAAGATTAATATTTAGGTTTATCTCTACTCCCCAATTCATGGCATGTTGGGATTTCCTTTGAAATGGGCCCATTGAGCTGTCTGCAGCTTTAAATCCCTGAGATACTGGGGTGTCCGACTTTCATAAATTCCCCAAAAATCAGGGGATGATGGGATTGGCTTGAAACTTGGCGTCCATGTGGACACATGGATAAGCTCTCATGGGACCGAAGGTGAGGTTTCTGACGTGCAAATTGACGTAGTTGTAGCATGGGACTTGATTTGGGGTGAGTTAAAAGGTTAGAGCCCCGCCAAAAATCAGGGGATGATGGGATTGCCTTGAGTCTTGGCGTGCATGTGTATCCCTGGATAAGCTATCATGGTGCCGAGTTTGAGGTTTCTAACATGCAAATTGACGGAGCTATCGAAAGGGGTGTGAATGGGGTGTCCGATTTTCATAAATTCCCCAAAAATCAGGGGATGATGGGATTGGCTTGAAACTTGGCGTGCGTGTGTATACCTCCATGAGGTGTCATGGTGCCAAACTTGAGGTTTCTAACTTTAACAGAAAAAAAGTTGTATACTTTTTTAGCTTTCAATGCAAGCCTATGGGGGGGGAAATGGAGCTCCAATCCGGATCTGGAGCTCCGCAGCGGAGCGGAGCGGACATAGGCGGAGCGGGGGTGGAGCAAAGCGGCCCGATCCACAAATCGTGGATCTGGAAGAGAAGCGGAGCGGGGGGTCCGTGCACACCCCTAGTAAAAATAGTGGAAAATACAAAACAGGATCCATTTAAGGATTCCAACAGAGTGTCCTGCTGGCACAGGCCAAAGGACTATCTAGTTCACCATTCTGTGCATAGTGGCCAACTGGATGCCTGTGGGAAGGCTACAACTGGGACATTGCCTTATACCAAGTCAGACCATTGATCCATGTAGCCCGGTATTGTGGACACTGACTTGCAATGTATGCAGTGCATGTGCTCTGCTTTTTTATTTATTTTATTTATTTATTTAAGGATTTTTATGCCACCATTCAGCCAAAAAAGGCTCTCATGGTGGCTTACAAAGGTATTTCTTGACAGTCCCTGCCCACAGGCTTACAATCTAAAAGACATGACACAAAAGGAAAGGGGATTGGGTGGGAGGAGGAGGAGGGGGGAAAGGAAAGCAAATTCAGGCACTACAATCTTAGTTGGAAAAGTTCAGCAGTTACAGGTGACAGCAGGAGGGAGGGGGCTCTGAGCTGGAGCTGGACCCAGGCACGGTGGAGAGGTGCCTGGCTGCTGCTTCCTCCCTCACTGGTGGCCTCTGCAGAGACAGTTGATAGCAGGAGGGAGGGGGCTCCCAGCTGGAGCTGGACCCAGGCACGGTGGAGAGGTGCCTGGCTGCTGCTTCCTCCCTCACTGGTGGCCTCTGCAGTGACAGTTGGTAGCAGGAGGGAGGGGGCTCCCAGCTGGAGCTGGACCCAGGCATGGTGGAGAGGTGCCTGGCTGCTGCTTCCTCCCTCACTGGTGGCCTCTGCAGAGACAGTTGGTAGCAGGAGGGAGGGGGCTCTCAGCTGGAGCTGGACCCAGGCACGGTGGAGAGGTGCCTGGCTGCTGCTTCCTCCCTCACTGGTGGCCTCTGCAGAGACAGTTGGTAGCAGGAGGGAGGGGTCTCTCAGCTGGAGCTGGACCCAGGCACGGTGGAGAGGTGCCTGGCTGCTGCTTCCTCCCTCACTGGTGGCCTCTGCAGAGACAGCTTTTGAGCTATAGCCCCTCCGTACAAACACATGAGTGCAGCAGCAGCCTTTTGCTTGTATTCCCCAGCAGATGGTATGCAGAGGAATACTGCCTATGATATTGGAGATGATATACAGCCATCATGACAAATAGCCATCATGACAGCCATTGATATAGAATTATCCTCCAGGGATAGCCTTGGAGCATGGCAAGCAGTGCCCTAGCGAAACCTATGATGCACGGGCTGCAGAAACCAGATCCTGTGTTTCATTTGGAAAAGAAATCACCACTCCTCCTATGCCACACATCACTGTGGGACAGCAGTGCCACCATCTAGTGTTTTGCCTTGCTTTTAGAATTCCATTCTTTCAGTGGCTATGGTGAATTCTTCCAAATCCCAACAAAATTGTATAATGCAAAGCCTGTTTTCTAGATTTCACAGGTTTTTTTGGCAAGCCAGGACTGTATTGATTTAGTATTTTGGCTCATATATGAAGGGATTCCTATAAAGGATTTCTGTTCTGCACAAACAAAATAACCAGATTGGTCCTTGTTTTAACTCTGTAGATAGTGATCGTGATGTGCACCACTTGAGTATCAAAGGGCCCATTTATTTTCTATGTTAAGTACTGATCTCAATATAATAGATAGTCAAATTTGGAACTAATTTTAATTATTCTTTGATCCTCATAGGGCTATGCTTCTTTCTTCTTTTGCTACCCCCAAGCTCTGTTTATGAAGGCTATCCCAGGTCATTTCTGCTGAATTTTACTTTTTGGATAAATGGGACTCCTGGTTAGAATTATTTGCAGCTGCTGTTTCCTTTCCAAATACTAAACTCTCTCAATGATTTGTTTCTTGATGTCTTTGAACCCACACCCATGATGTTTTGTAGTGCATTTGTGGTTTACTTATATGCAAAAGGCACAGAGCAAAGAATTGTTATAATCGCCTCTGCTCCCAGTGCTAAAGCTATGAAGAGCATGAAAGCCTCTAAGCACTGTATCAAAAGAGAAAGATCAAGGAGCTCAGAGCTGACATGAAGCTTGGAAGCAAAATAATTTTCCAAGAAGATGGGATATTTTCTTAGGCTGGAGCATTTGTATATTTCAATATAATTCTGAATCTGTAGGGTCGATTTCTTTCACAAAGTTTTACTCAGAATGATATGTATTAAAACAAATTTGGATTTGAAATCATCCTTTGGAAGCTTGCCAAGAAAAAAGATCACATCAGTTCCCCATTTCTAAAAAGAATGGTGCTGGGATGGAAGCCCCACATGGAAACACTGAGCCTTAATCCCAATTGTGTCGTCGCTCCAGAATTCAGATTTGTTATTGCATATAGATCCAGGGGCCAATATGATTCCCATGATGATTTGGACACACACACATCATATGAATTCTTGCTTGAGTTAATTGATCTTCTAGAACAGGTGTCACAAATATGGTGCCTGCAGGCACCCAAAAATATTTTTTTAATTCCTTTTCCCATCATGGATTTGTTTGAAATGTATACAACTTTCTAACAATTAAACATGGGCTGCAACAAAAGTGGACCAAACATCCAAATAAGTATCCTTTTGAAGGTGTAGACAAGAGCTTGAAGTAAAAAGGCAGTCAGTCCAAGAAAATATGGATTTGGTAGTTGATCCTCTTTTCCTAATATGCACATTTGGAGATTATATATATATCCACCTGCTGATTTTGCCTACAAAATACACACCTACCCTACTAGAAGAAAGTTGCTAGCTGTAGCTTCCACCCTCATCATAGTTTTCTAGGAAGTAAGTAGCCTCGTGTGGCGCAGAGTGGTAAAGCAGTAGTTTTTGCAGCTGAAACTCTCCCCACAGCCTGAGTTCGATCCCAGCGGAAGCTGGTTTCAGGCAGCCGGCTCAGGTCGACTCAGCCTTCCATCCTCCTGAGGTCGGTAAAATGAGTACCCAGTTAGCTGGGGGAAAGGTAATAACGGCCGGGGAAGGCAACGGCAAACCACCCCGCTATAAGGCCTGCCAAGAAAACGTCAGCGAAAGCTGGCGTCCCTCCAAGAGTCAGTAATGACTCAGTGCTTGCACGAGAGGTTCCTTTCCTTTCCTTCCAAGTGGGAATGCCTCTCTCTGTCCCTCCCTCCCTCTTTCTCTTTTGCTTTGTTTTATAAGATAATGATGATGATGATTAGATTTTTTCCATTTTCCAGTACAGTACAAACAGTAAACCCTGCTCCCCTTCCCCATTCCCTATTTAGGACCCTGTTTCCATTATTTTAACACTTAGCCTGACATGCCAAAATTAAGAATGTTAAGCTTTTCATAGTGTGGAGTTATGAGTTGCGTTTCACTAGCTTAATTTCTGCATGTCCAGCCACTATTAAATGCACAGAAGCAGGACGGTAGAGAAATGTTGGCAACTCTAAGAGTAAGGCCCATTGCACTCAGTGGCCTTTATTTCTGTGTCAACAAGATGCCAATTGAGGATGATACTTTATGCATCCGAAGAAGTGGCTCCTAGTCCACGAATGGTTATGTCATAATACATGTCTTAACAGAGCAATCCTAAGACCCCCTGGACAGAATCTGGGAGACCATAGGATACTTCTGATTCTTATATCCAAGGTGGGAAATACTGCTCTGAACCCGGAGCCAGGAGTCCAAGCTCCCGACCCCCTCACACTTGCAGCCAGCATGGAGAGAACTGCACCACAGAGGGGACTTCAGAGGACAGAAAAAGGATGTTCCCATGGGAGGGGAGGGGACTGGAGAAGGGGGGATATAAGACTTCCCCAGCCTCCTTCCCTCCCTGATGCCTCAGCTAGATAGACAACAATGCCCATCTAGCTAAAATGCAAAGCAAGGGAAGCACAGAGGCTGCTCCTTCCACTGCACTGGATTGCCGTAAGCCTCCAAATTCAGCAGTTTACGGACATCCCCATAGGATTGTGCCCTGAGTCTTTACGGTGCCAGAAGATGAAAGAACTCATGTTCTCACCCATGAACAAATACAATACTAATGCTAAAATCATGTGTAACAAATGATTTCCACAGGGAAACATAAAGGGGCTGTCTAAATGCTCAGAAAGCCCCAGGGTGGGTGCACAGTGGTGTGGCGTAGATTATATGATGCCACTGCAATCACACACACGCACACACGGTTTTCCACTAAAGCTCCAGAGGAAAAAAAAGTCAGGGACTTACCCAGACTTTTTTCTCCAGAGCGTTGTGAGGATGCAAGGTCAAGATAGCCCCTCGCCTTGCTCCAGAGTCGCAGCGGAGGTGTGGCTGGGCAGTGCCTGGTGGAAGGCGACTTGTGATGGGTTGCCTTGCACCAAGAAGAGGGCAGGGGTGGCTCTGGTCCGTGGGTGGCATCGAGATTACCCAGCACCACCCTGGGGGAGGGAAGCCACATGATTTCCGAGGGACCCGCCGCCAACTCGGCACCATGAAGACACCCCCAAAGAGATGTGCTTATAAGCAGCATGGAGTAAATGAAGCGCTGGAAGATTTTTATTTTTATTTTTTACTTGATCATGATGTACTGGTCCCCCAACTTTAAAAACACTTCAGTATCCTTGGTAATCTTCAACATTAACATGTGAGTTATACAGTTGGGTTTGAAACAGAGGCAACCACAATGTACAAATAATAAATTACACAAAATTGTATCTCAGTAGTTGAGAGGATAAAACTAGAAAGATGTGATTATTTTCACAATGTGTGCATGGTGAACTGTATTAACCTCTCGGCAGGGATTCTTTGCCTGTGCTTATAAGGCATTGGGTTCATTGTGCATATTTTAAAAATGTGTTATCTCTGATTTGCCCCCCACCAGGGAACTTTTGTTAAGCAAAACAAAGAGGTGGGATTTATTAGGGCTAGTACAGTATGTTATAACACAGCCTCCTGAATGTTTGCTCAGGGCCTGCTTCTTCTCACTGAGCATCCTCGCCAGGGAAAGATTTGTAGCATAGAAGTTATCAGGTGAGAGGGGGTGCTTCATCCTTCTGTCGTCTGCTTTATCCTTGAAATTCCCTCCCAATATTTCCCCCATGGAGTCCCAGACATGTGCTGGCAAGGAAAGCATGGGTTTGGAACCCCAATGGAGCAAAAGTGACTGGGGGTAGGATCAGGTAAAGGTGGCAGGCAGGAGAAGGCTTAAGCAGCCCTCCATTGGTGTTTCTCTGCTGCAGAGCACCCCTTTCCGTGAACGCTTTGCAGTGGGGAAGAGGCTGTCAGCTAATATTGAACATTATAATCAATAGCTTGGCCTTTTTGTTAGCAAACTCAACTGTCTTTTGTCCAAGTGTCCTACAGACCTAACTCTACTACTATGGCAAGGAGTAATACTATTCTGCATTACAAGACAGCCCTTCTGCTGACACAGACTTTTTATCAGGGCCTTGAGTAAAACTGTGGAGGTCTTGCGGATTAACTGAGGCAGCTGTGGCTCATTTGTCCCTCAAGGATGTGAAGTAGGGATGGGCCTTCAAGGGGGGGGGAGAAGGAGCAGGAGCAGGAGCAGGTGAGGTTTAAGCAAGGAACCTGTGTGCACGTCAGAGGTGCACTTTCAAAAAGATAGGAGGCAGAGGTTTGCTATTACCGGGGGTGGGGAGGGTAACCATTCAAAAATGCAAGGAGGCAGAGGTTTTGATACCAGTTTTGGATTGCAAACTCTTGTGAAGTTTTAAAGCCTAATTCTCAATGCTTCCTTTCTATACAATCCCTCTTAGCTTTAGATGCGAGCAGGATAGTAAGAGGGCAAGATAGTAAGATAGCAAGAGGGCAAGCTAATCATACATTAGCTACATTTAAGTAGTGTTCAAATTGCAGGGGGTCCTGCAAAGTCCAAATTCTTGAAAACTCTCATCTAAATAGAGATGTTGGCTACATTTGGGCTTGGAAATGACCTTAGTGGGTGTGTAAAGCCCAGCCAAAATGGAAGGCAAGCTTTATAAGTGTTGAATACTTCTCTGGCTTGGATAAAAATCCGAACTGGGGAATCTTGGCTCCCCCAATCCTGCCCACCCTGTCTCTATCACACTCTCAAAAGCCATCCACGCCGCCGCCGCCACTCAAGCACACAAACCCTTTCCTTACCTTAAATAAGTTGTATCAGGAGTAGCAGCAAAAGGCCAATGTCAAGTTTGAGGAGGGTATTCCCAGTACTTCCATTAATCTGCTCCTGTGTAAATGATTGAGGGCAACAAATTAAATAAAGTGGATTGCATGTGTGCTCATCCTTAGATTTTGCCCATGATCTTGTACAGAAATATGTTAGGTTAGGAAGACATATTAATCACTGGTAAAGTGTCTGTATCTCCTTTCTTTTTTACAGCATATTGTTTGCAGACATTGTGGGATTCACCAGCTTGGCATCGCAATGTACTGCTCAAGAACTAGTGAAGCTTCTGAATGAACTCTTTGGAAAGTTTGATGAATTAGCTACAGTAAGCATGCTCTTTTCCCTTTTAAATTTAATTTGAATTGATTTGTGAATTATGTCGAGTGTTTGTGTCGGTGGGAGGAATTATACTTAGTTGAGATGTGAAATAAACTGATTGCTACACCTGTTCCCACTATAAGGTCCGTAAATCATCACACGTTCCTGTTAAATGATTTATAATATTGGGTTTAAGCAATCCTTTGGAGTTGTGAAATATAAGTGGTTTAAAAAAGAGAGAGAAAATCAGAGATGGCATTTTAAGAATAATTCATCACCAGTTGGCTCATCATTAGCTTCAGAAGGAGATGTTTACACAATGCAACAACTATTAAAAAGTATTTTTACATGATGCATGGAAGTATGAATACTGAACATATAGTGTAAGCACTATGTAGAACATAGATGTGCCAGATACTGAGCACTCAGTCTAGATAGGCAGAGGCAGCTGTCAGTGCATGGTTCTTTTGCAGGGATGAATGATGTTCAAACTGTGCTAGAAGGGGTTGCACTTCCCATAAAGGGTCAGCTTTGTAGTCTGAGGGTGATGTTAGATCCAGAACTGTCACTTGAGGCACAGGTGAACTCAGTGGCAAAGAGCACCTTTTATCAGCTTAGGCTGATATGCCAGTTACGAACTTATCTGGACAGAGATAGTCTAGCTACAGTTATCCACACCCTCGTAATCTCTTGTTTGGTTTACTACAGTGTATTATATGTAGGGCTACCTTTGAAAAAGGTATAGAAACTTCAACTGGTCCAAAACAGGGCAGCGAGATTCTTAACACAGACCATTTAAATATGATCATATTACACTAGTGCTTTATGATCTGCACGGGCTGCCAGTCCATTTTAAGGCTGAATTGAAAAAATTAGCCTACAAAGCCCTAAATGGCTTGGGTCCAGATTACCTGAAGGATCGTCTCCTTGGGTATACCTGCCCAGACCCTAGATTATTCTCCTTTGAGTGCCCCCCACTAATGAGGTGAGGTGGATGGCTACTAAGGAGAGAGCCTTTTCAATAGTGGCTCCCAGTTGTGGAATTACCTCTCCAGAAAGGCTTGCCTGGCACCTACTTTGTGGTCTTTTTGGTTCCAGGTAAAGACCTTTTTATTTTCACAGGTTTTTTAGCCTTTCACCTGGGCCAGACCTACACCAAGCAGGATATAGCATTATGAAAGTGGTATGAAAGCAGTATATAAGAGGCAGGAGCCACACTACTGCTTTATAGCAGCATTGAAGTGCACTGAGAACTGTTGGGACTCATTGACACATACCGTATATTACTTTCATACTGCTGTGTCTTGCTTGGTGTGGCTCCTGCCTGTTATATAGCACTTTCACACCACTTTCATAGTACTATATCCTGCTTGGTGTAGATCTGGCCCTGGAGAACGTTTGACCTGTGACTTTTAAAAATTGAGTTAGTACTTTTTTAGATCTTTGCACTGCTGCTGGCTTTTATCTTGGTTAAAACTTTGGTTTTATTCTGTTTCAAACTTACTGTTTTTCTGTTATAGTTTACCTTGCTACTGTATTTTCTGGGTTTTAAGCTTTGTCTTGTAAACTGCCCAGAGAGCTTCGGGTAATGGGGGATAGAAAAGTCAACGTAGCAGAGCTTCCAAGTGCATTGAGCTGTGTGGAGGATCTTTTCTAAGAGATCTTGCAGAGGTGGACCAGACAAATCATTCAATAGTTTGGCTCTTAGACTGAATAGGAGCATTCCAGCCAACCGAAATTGGTTTAATTTGGGCTGGCTGATCAAGCATAATATTTATTTATTTATTTATTTATTACATTTTTATACCGCCCAATAGCCGAAGCTCTCTGGGCGGTTCACAAAAATTAAAACCATAATAAAACAACCAACATGTTAAAAGCACAATTACAAAATACAGTATAAAAAGCACAACCATGATAAAACCACGCAGCAAAATTGATATAAGATTAAAATACAGAGTTAGAACAGTAAAATTTAAATTTAAGTTAAATTTAAGTGTTAAAATACTGAGAGAATAAAAAGGTCTTCAGCTGGCTAGAGTTCCATGAGACAAGCAAGTAGAGTTCACAAGCTTAGGAGGGATCTCTCTCTCTCTCTCTCTCTCTCTGGAATGCATTAATTACCTTCTGGACCCACCCACTCAATCCCTATGGCTAGATGTAATTAGCCAAGATGGGTGAAGGTTGAGCACACAGGTTATTGGCCAAACCTCAGCAAGCACCTTGTCCACCTCTTCAATCTATGATAAATGAAAGTGATCCCATGTGCCCTAGAGACTGTTTCAATAGTGGTGTCAATTTCAATATGGAAAGGAACAATTTGGTCTTCAGTATGTCTTGCAAATTTGTCATAGCAGACCTCTGCATGTCCTAGAATTTCTCCTTCCGAGTTTAGTTGAAACACATAGATGCCATTTAAACATTACATTCAAAGCACTTAGGTAATTGGGTGTAGTTATGGCTTGCACGAGGGTCAATAAACCCAAATTGAATCCTGATAAGGCAGAGACCCTATGGATTGCTGGTTCCCAGGTCCAGAAATTGGAGTTTTTCCCTTTTCTGGATAGCGTTGCACTCCATTTGAAGGAGCAAGGCTGTAGTTTGGGGGTGCTTCTGGAGACCCAGGTGGCCCAGAGCACCCATGACCAAAAACACTTAGTAAAAAAAAAAGGTCTCTTCTCACAACAGTGGATTCAAATAATTCTGCACAGATATTTGCAAAATTGTACCTTATCCATGTTGGTGTTTTTATAAGGGATTTGACTTCCTCATCTGCTCAGACATACTTGCATGTGCTTAGCTGGATAAACAGCTATCTTCTGACAGCTATCTAGATTCCTTGTAATTCATGGTGGAACATTTTATATTGGAATAAAATTTGTTGTGCTTTCCTGTTACTCTTCCCATTTTTGTAAAAGGTCTGTCTTTTTAGAAGCTTGTATTCAATATCATTGCGACAATCATGCCTCCATTACCCAGTTAAATTGAACTCAGTGGGGTTTTGCAGGGAGTTCTGCCTGAAGCTTTTTATATGCAAAAGGAAATGGCATGAAAGGTAACTAGTCTAAATTCTTCAAATTACTTCTGCAGACAGTAAATTCCAAGAAGGGGAATTCCTATGGAAAGTATAGCCTGGGGCTTATAAAATGAACATTTGACCACCAAACCTTATTAGTACATCTATAAAGGAGAATAGCAACTCATAGTAACAAAAAATGTATATCAGCTTTTCCCAAGTTGGCACTCTCCAGACATGTTGGACTACAGATCCCATCATCCCCACTCAGCACAGCCATTGGGAAAAGTTGATGTAGAAGGCATTCCCAAAATCTCTTAAGACATTTTTAAATGTTAATATTGTTTGTGTGATTTATTATTTTACTTGTAAGCTGTGGTGTATAAATTATTGAAATAATTAAAAATAATAGGAACAGGGCTGCACCAGAAAATAGGATCTATCCCAGTTAAATAGGGTCAGTTGAGACCTTTTTGATGTAAGCCAGCCAAGTAGACACTAATATTGCAGGATTCTATAGTAAACATTTTACTTTTTTCCCCTTTTGGATACCGTTTTATTTTAGAAATATTGTAATCCTTTTTGAACTTTCAGGAATAGTTTGGATAGAAAATTAGCAACTGAGGCTGCAGCCCTATACACATTTACTTGGCAGAAAGTCTAATTGAACTAAAGGCATCTTACTTCTGAGTAGGCATATGTGGGACTGCACTGTAAGTGACTTCTCTCAAAATTTATGCTGATTAGTTGGGGGCCCATAAATACCCCTCTTTCAGTCTTATGTCCACTTGATATGAACTAGCTGGGTAATGCTTTCCTCACAAAGATGAGTGCTGGTCATGATGGCTATATATTACCTCCAGTATCAGATGCGGTATACTGAAGAGCATGTGAGAGGTCACTTTTGCACTCATGTCCTACTTGTGGGTTTCCCATAAGACCTCTTGGCAGCTTTCAATAACATCAACCATAGTGTCCTTCTGGACCACCTAGGGATGGGGTGGATCTTGGGAGCATTGTACTGCAGTAGTTCCAATCCTTTCTGTTGTGTCATGTCTACAAGGTGGTGTTGGGGAATTTCTGTTCATTGCCATGACCATTAATCTAGGATGTCAGCTACAGGCTTCTATCCTATCTTCTATGTCATTTAATGTATATATGAAACTGCTGGGAGAAGTCTAAAATGGTGTGTCATCAATCTGCTGATGACACTTGGCTCTACTACACCTTGTTGCCTAACTCTAAAGAAGCAGTCAATACTCTTGATTGTTGCCTAGGCTGGATATGTCTGAACAAGATGAATCACAGAATCATAAAATAATAGAGTTGGAAGGAGCCTATAAGGCCATTGAGTCCAACCCCCTGCTCAATGCAATGAAATTAAATCCAGTCAAGACAAAGATGCTATTCATCAGTAGGAAGCCTGAAAGGTCAGGTTTGTAGCACGGGAGTGTTTCCTTTGATCCTATGCTCTCCCTGGACTCTCAGATGCCAGCAGTGGCAAGGAGTGTGTCAGTCTTCTCCAGAGGCATGGCCCAGCCTGCTATTTAAGGGCATGTCTACACCAGTCCTATATCCGGGATCGTCCCGGGATCATCCTGTGCATCATAATGCCACACAGGGGATCCCGGGAGCAGGCAGGGACGATCCCTCCATTTTCCTGGGATAACCCTCAGGCGTAGAAAGGGCCTAAGACTCTGAAGACCAAGGTAGCATGTTGGGGAGGGTGGTAGGTGACCTGCCCTGCCTGTGGGGCTAGCCACCTACCTTCCAGCATTTGCACAACTTTGTTTGGTGTGTCAGTTGTGACCATTCCTTGAATCAGTCTGATCTTGCAACAGTTATTCATGCCTTGGTTATAACATGGTTAGACTATTGCAACATGGTGTACATAGGGCTATCCCTGAAGAGTGTTTGGGAGCTTCAGCAAGTATAAAATGTGGCAGTTAGACTGGTACATGGTATCATGAACATACCCCCCTTACACTGAAAGATTTGCACTGCTTGCCAGTTGTTTCCCACCCTCAGGCAAACAATTGGTCTTAACCTTTAAAGGTTTAAATGTGAACCAGCTTTCTCCTGCATCGCTCCCAAATTATAGAATGCTTTTCTGAAAGAAGTTAAGACACGACTCTTTAATTTGGTCTTTTAAATTATGAACAGTGGTTTTAGTGTTTAAATGTGTTTTTATTGCTTAGTATGTTTTTATGTATTAATGTTGGTATTTACATTTTTGTACACAGCCTTGGTGATTTCTGTGGAAAGGTGGTATATAAATATTATCTATCTGGTTAGCCACTGTAGACACAGAATGTTGAAGCAGATTGGCCTTTGGTCTGATCCAGCATGGCTCTTATGTTCTTATGGTGGAAACCTCTAAAGTGATTTTTAGTACATTCAAGATCTGTCAGATGGTATAGCTCCTTGGCTTAGGGAATTTATGCAAAAAGCTTAGAAATGTTTCTTTTTATTATACCTGTGGAAAAGATGAGAAAATCAGCAATTGTTTTCCCCAAAGGAGCTGTTCCTACTGTCTGACTTGAATTGACAACTCCCATTGTTTGGTTGAATTTTGTTTATTCATCTGTGTTCTGGGAATTATAAGTAAGAACAATTCAGAAAACAAATTGTTAATTTGCATAACAAATAAATAATTTTTTTCTCATGGAAATTTTATTGTTAGTCAGAGTTGATATTCAGCTGCACAGAGAAAAGGAAACAAAAACACAATCAAAGAAATTGTTAAAGAGATTAGCTGCTATAAGTAGATATGGTTGAGCAAAATAGCTGACTATGGAAAGTGGAGATTTCCATATTTAGTCATTTATGGTGGAACCAACTGAAATCAAAGGCTAATTGGGTATTGTTTTTAGTGGATGAACACCCATTGCGACATCTTTCGCACTGCATTTGGGAGCAATAGCAAAAAATATCGCACACCCTCAATATTGTCCTTATTTTTGTCATTGGGTTATCTAAGATGAAAGCTGTCTTAGCTGGATCAGGGAGATAAGAATGTAAATAGACTATAAGGTGGATTCACAACCTACCTGGCTCAAATGTACATTTGATTTCTCTTCTATATTTTACCCTGCGTTTATAACATGAAAGTGATGTCAAAAGAATAAAGGGGCTAATGCAATTCTTAGGGTGCAATCCTATGGGAATGGCCATAAGCCTCCAAACTCAGAGGCTTACAGCCATCCAAAGCATAGAAGGGAGTGCAGCAGAGGCAATCTTTGCCGACATGGTTCTTATGCTTATTTTTTTCCCCATAGACAGGCTCTTTTGCCCATCTGAGGCATTGGGGAAGGGGAGGGAAGGAGCCTGGAGAGTTCTGGGATGCGTTGTAAACCCTCCACACCCACCGGCATGCCCTGTTTCAGTCCTCTCTGAGGTCACCTTTCAAACTCAAGAGAGGCAGCCCCTGTGGTTCTCTGTATGCTGCCTACGAGGGGGAGGGAGCAGGGATTGCAAACTCCTGGGTCAGAGGTCAGAGCACTGTCTCCGATTTTGGATATAGGAATACAGAGTACCCTAGGGCTCCTCTCCAGACACTGTCTAGGAGCCATGGGATTGCTCTCCAGCCCACTGCTGGACGGAGGGACTTAAGATTTCGCAGAGGGGCCCCTTCGCTGGGTAGTGGGGATCACTACCAGAGTTCCAAACTGTACCCACAGAAAGCCTTCAGGACTTCAGATGTGCTGGTAGATCTACCACGTTGCCCCTGCAACTCCACTTAAAATTTCTCTGCCTGACACAATCAGGCAGGGTGGCAAGCAAACAGGGAAATGGGTGCAGAAAACAGTCTTAGAAAACAGCTTGAGTTAGGGGCAAGACAAAGTAAGTTTGGAGATACTGGTCATATATTCAAGATGCTGATCCGGGCCTTTAGAACCCTAAACAACCTTGAACCAGGATACCTGAAGTAATCCTTTCTCTCACATGAACTTGCCATATTTTAAAATCTTCAGATGCCTCTACTATCTGAAGTTCAACAGGTCACAGCTCCCAGAGAAAGGATCTTTTCTGTGTTAGCACCCAGACTGTGGAATTCCCTTCTGAACCAGGTTCAGCAAGCACTTGCTGTAATCTGCTCTGATTTTAATGACATTTAGTCGCTTTTATGGTTTTAGTATTTAATTTCTGTTGCTTTTATTCTTGTTTAACTGCTGCTTTTAGTGCATTATAAAGAGTCTTTATAGTTTGTTTTTACTGTTGTCAACCACTTTGATATAAATGTATAAAATAATGTATAAGGGACACATCAAATAATGTCAGACAAGAACGGCTAATCTGTCTGTTTACAGTAGTGCCATGCCAAAAATTTCTTAGTTTTTTCAACCATTCTCATTCAGTTTGATCGAAAGGTTAATCACTTTTGGAGGGGAAATTTAAAGGAGACCAAAAAAATTAAAGAAATTGTCCAGAATTGGATTCAGGGTTCTTGTGCTTGCATTATGTATGCAGTGGCCAAGGAGTGTGTGTGAATGTCCTGTCTTTCATTGTACAATCATCTCTCCGGTAACGACAGTCTCCCTTGCTTCCTGCACTTGAAATAAAGCCCAGGGGAAGATGTCTTGAGGTAACTCCTTCCCACAGCGTTTTTTAAGATCAGGAAAAATGGGCAGCCAGGCAAGCTGCAAAATGATGGAGAAATATGTAACAGAAAGAAATACACACTGTACCTTTGACCACATCGCAATGATAAGGTAAACTCAAAAAATGCCACCCAAAGAAATTTAAAGGAATTTTAAATTCTAAAAATGAACAGAGGAAGAAAATTTACAGGAAATGGATTTTGGCTGAACACTAGCTTCATCTCTTCCCCAGAGCCAGAGGCAACACTTCTCCCGTCATACCTGCTTTCAGGGAAGGAGTAGTATTATAAGCATCTGCACTGGAAACAAAATACATCAATAATATTCCCTCTGAAATTTAATGTTTGGAAGAACCCGGGGAAGGTCCTGAAACCTGAAGAATGATAACTAGAATTCAGCCAAAAATTCTCCTCTCCTTCTGTCCTGCAGCTTGGTAGAATGACTGGCACTAGATAACAGATGAGGGAGAGCCAAAGACAGTCTCTCAACAAGGTGATGGAGTAGCTCCACTTCTCTTCTTTCTCCTCTTCCAAAATTTACTTAACTTATAATAATATGACTACTGAAATAAAATGGAGCTTGCTTCTGCTGCCCTCATCACCTGCTGTTGTCCAGGTGGTCATTTGAGTGCTCCTTGGACCCCAAGGTCAAGCGCTAGCTGCACCACTGGGTGGAGTTTATTTATTTTTATTATTATTTTTTAACTTTCTCTATGTTAAACTCACTGCAAATAGAAAAAAAATAGTGCAGCAGACAAAGGGGCTGGCTTGATACCCTGCCCTCAATAAGCTAGAGTTTTTACACGGTGGTGGTGGAATCATTCTACAATTGTTTTCCCCAACTACCATACAAAGTAATGCAATTTATTCTCCTACCTCATTCCGATCCAGGCATAGATATGGCCTTTGTCTATTCTTAAATGAGGCCTATAAAACTTGTGTCCCATGAAGCCAGTCTCATACCAATCATTTATGGGCTAGCCACTTGTGAATGGCCAAAAAGAAAGGCATGCCTCACAAAAAAAAAAGAAAAAGATCAAAAGTTGGCACTTAATTGCATAAAATTTGCATGTGCTAGTTTTAATATTTTATAATGTAAACACAACTACTGCTCAACTCACCATAGTGTGGGAAATTACGACCAGGTGCCTTGCTCAGTCTCCTGACCAGGTGCTGTTAACGGGTAACTTCAAGGCCCAGTTCATCTTTGTAAGTGTTTGTTATTTTTAAACCAGACTTGGCCTGGACAACCCATCAAACAGAAAACATCTTCAAAATAGAGGAGAGTCCACTGCAGCCATCCAAATAGAGGACTGTTCTCTGTTGGTGACTAGGGTGGCCAGTTACATGTTGCTTTTTTTTTTTTTTTTGGCAGCATCAAAAAAGAATACAAAAGTAAATTTGTAGAATTTTTGTGTTTGCTAATATTTTTTAAAGAAGTAAAATTAGAGTAAGGATTATAACTCAAATAGAAATACAGCGCATGCCACCATAGCGGGGAAGACCCGGTGGCCAGTGTTTCTGCTCCATCTGCTGTTCAGGTGCTTACTGTTGATGGGCAACTATAAGTTCCTGGTTCTCCCTTTTAGTGGTTATCTTCAACCCAGGTTTGGATTGGACAGCCCTTCCAGCAGAGGACATTCCTTTATAAAGTGGGACTCAGGGCACTGCTAGTAGGTGGCTTCACAAGATGGAAGCCTTTGTGAATATTGGTGCGTAAACTCTGGAACTTCCTCCCAGTGGAGGTTTGACTGTTTTCCTTGCATATGGATGTTAGGCAACAAGTTAAAACCATATTATTTTAAGCTGTGCTTTTGGTAGAATGTAAACAGCTGTTGTTCCTCCTCCTCTTAGTTTTTTGTATTTTACTGTTAACGATGCTTCTGATACTCTTTTGTTATCCTGTTTTTCATTTGTTTTTAAGTTGATGTTATTTGCTGGGGGGGGAAATGAGAGATAAAAATATATGAAATAAATTAAATATGAATAAATATATTTTGGTCTGCCAGGAATTAGCCCCCACCCTACCTTCATTTTGCAGTTCTAGGCAAAATGGTGGTTTATCAAGTCCCTGGTAGTCTGCCATATTTGGCTTGGTGGATGACAAATTCTGCAGGTATGGCTTAACTTAGGGTGACCATATTTGGGAAACCAAAAAAGAGGACACCTAGTGTGTGTGGGGGGGGGGAAGCAGCTTTCTGAGTCCTGCAGAAAGTAAATTATTCCCCCGCCACCTTGAAGAACCCGATTGGAGTGGAGGAGGGGAAAGGATTTCATTCTGCACCACCACCATCCACTCCAATTGGGGCCTTTTCTATAATGTCCACGAATGACCCACTTTCCCCTTTAAGACCTCAATTGGAGCTCAGGGTGGGGGAATGATGTGCCTCAAGAAAGCATGTCATTCCCTCCTGCCATGCTAATGGCAGCCTTAAAGAGGAAGGTGTGTCATTCCAGGACATTATTGAAAATTATAGAAAATCCCCCCTGACACCATGGAAAGAACAAAAACCAGGACAAATCCGGGGAAATCCTGACAGTTGGTCACCCTACTTAACTGCAATTGCAGCTTGGTAGGATGTGACTTCATCAGGCTGTAAATTTACTTTGATTATTTTGTTGAGTATCAAAATTGCCAGGGCTGAGGCCTGGAAGCAGTCCCAGGGAGTCTGTAGCAACTCAACCTACCCTGAAGGACAACATTGTTCAGACTGAGGAGGCAGGCCCCAGACTACAGTTATTTTATTTATTTATTTATTTACTAACTTACTTCAGTTATGTATATCCCACCTTTCAGAATACAAACCATTCCAAGGCTGCCAACATTAAGATACATTAATAAAATTACAATAAACAGTATTAAAATATAACAACTCACGAAGTTCCTTTCTACTGAGCAGTTGATGGCAGAAGACCCTGTGGGCTGGAGCAGGCTCGAAGATGGTTTTTACTTCCCTCCCCTTTTTATCTGGGAATCCAAAGGCCAAATGGGACTTCATTGCTTCCTCAGCTTGAATGAAAGCTTCAATAGATGCTCTGGCATCTGTAGAGCAACAGCAACCAGACCAGCAGTTCGCTCTGCCTGCAATCTGCCCTGGTGGCACAAGGAGTTAGGGGCCCTGTTGCCAGGGATACAGATTCAAGATCCCTGAGCTGCTTCCAGATGGAGGGGTCCTGGCAGTACCAGTTAAAAAGTATTGTGCTTTTTCCACCTTACCTTTTTTCTGGCAAGAAAAAGATGGAACATGTGGTAGAAAAACATGAGGAAATTCTGTGAACGAGGCAGGGCAATTGCACAATAAAAGCCTCATCTGGAAGTACTTTTCGTGCTCCCCCCTCTTCTATTTATAAATATGCTTATTAGTCCATAAACATAGAATCCAAAGGTGGAAAAACTAATTCACCGTTTTAAAATGAGGAATCCCAGTGCTTACAAAAGCCAATGTATTCTGACTCCTGACAAATGGCTAAGTCCTTCAGAAAAGCTGAAACACGCAACAGCATAAAAAAATTCTCATAATTTCTCCTTTTTGGCCAAAACCCCAGAAGGACAACTGAACCTTCAAACTGGGGAGTGTTTGCATTAATCTTTCTGAGAAAGGCAGTCTTTGAAACTGTTGTCTCAGAATTTGACTTTTAAAGTGTGTTTTGCATGTACCATTGCCATGAGCTTCTTTTTGCCATCACTCTGGAGTCAGAACATGGAGCCAAGGCACACTTAGTGATCTTTAGCACTCTTCCTACTGTAAACATGACATCACAATAGTAGAGGTCTTTTGGTACACAGAGTTGCTTCTCAGCCATTTACACTGAATTAATAGACAGTTGTCTCTACCTTCCTTATAGTCAATCTGCCAGTTTACATTTGCCAAAGGATAAAACCCATTGGCCAGAGTTACTGGCATTCCAAACAACCAAACAAATTGCAGGCCAGCTTAGTAAATACATATCCAAAGATATTCTGAGTTGGTAAGAGCAAAGCCTGTCTCTTCATTTCTCTCAACTTTCCACAGTCTTAGATATTCATAAAACTAATTGAGTGTCTCATCTTGCAATCCTACATTTATTTAACTGGGAGTAAGCCCCATTGAACTCAGTGGGACTTACTTTTGAGTAGATAGGTATGGGAATGCACTGTCAGATGTTGCTTTTAGTAACTTCAGGCATAAATTGAAATCACACATGAATACGGACGCTATCTTTTCAATGGGATGTACATCCATCTAACTTGTACAACAAGAATTTGTGTACCCAGCATCCTGATAATTTACACTGGACAGAATATTGAACAGAAGATGGATTTAGATAATTGTCCATGCCAGTGCAATTACAGTTTTCTGAAAATCAAACCTCATCAGGGCCAGATTACTGGGACATCTTTAGTTCTTTTGAGTCTTTTCCTCCTCCAGTGAATCTCATCCTTCAACATATGCCTACATGTTTCTTTCCTCTGGCATTTCAGCTGATTTGCTTAATTCACAGGTTATGAGCACTTACCTTTTCAGGACCTTGTTTAAATCCTGTTCCTTTCAATCCATTGTGGCTATTTGAATATTTCCCAGTTTTACATCATTGCCTCTCTTCCATTTCCTCTTGTGTGCTCCTGTAACCATGAGAGTGTACACTAGCCCAGACGAAAGTCACTGAAGCTGCACAGATATGCTGATGGAGACTGTGCTGACCTATTTGCTCACTTCCCAGTGGTGTCTGTGAGCTAACAAAGGGCAAAGCTTGTCCTAAGGCAAGCTGTATCCTGCTCTCTTCTTAAAGGGCCACCAAGAAGCTTTCAGACTCTCTGATAGTCATGTGGAAATGCTTGTACAACAACTGTATCAAAACAATAATAAAAATCACTAATTTAAGCTCCCCAAATTTGAGAGTTTACTATTTTGACTCTCTTGAAATATGCAGTAGCCTAATTTCTTGTTGACATTCTGATGAGCTCTTCTCATATATTTGTTTTCCTGGAACCAAACAAGGAGGTAGCAATTTTATACTGGACCAATTTGTTGCTGGAAATTGTGGGAGGGCAGCAATCTTAGCAACTCAATTCTCCTTTAGGGGAAAAGCGGTTATATTACACAAAATACAAACAAGGTCCTCATCCATACAAATCTGGGAGAGTGGATAAGGAAAAGAAAAGCAAGGCACATGGCAAGGAAGATAAGTGGGATATAGGAGGCTCTGCTCAAGGCAACTAGGAGGCTCTGCCTGCCGTATAAATCTCTTATTCACACACCATCTGGCCATATGGATTTTTGAAGAGCTGTAGGTTTCAGCAGGGAGATGTACACCTCTTCAAATGGGAGCCAGCTCCAATTCCATGATACTGCAATTACAGATTCCAGTTTGCAAAGCCCTTGAAACAGATCATTAGTAAGATAATAAGATGTGAGTCAAGTCCAGTTTTCACAACTGTCCTTCCAGCATGGTAGACACTGTTGTGCTGCCAAGTTGCCATTTGTCAAGGCAGTCACATGGAGGCCATAGGTTGATGCAGACAACATCACCGGGAGACCTGACAATCCTAGCTGAGAAGATGGCTTTCACTTTCACATGCTAAAGTTGGTGCACAGAAATCGGTGTATACTATCAGACTGTATGGAAACATGCTCTATACATGGCATTAGCAGCTAGTGTCTGCCATGTCAGGGAGAGTCATGAGAACTGGTCCTGATAAGCACTGACTATCAGTGGGAAAAGTTACTGCAACTACCTTTTGAAAATATTTACTAGAAATGTAATTAATCCTCATGTTGTATTACTATGCAGTCTTGTCGTTACCTATAAATCTCCTACCCTTGCAGAAAAATAGCAGGGGGTTGGAATTGACCTCCCACTGCCACAATGGCAGTGGTCAAGTTTATCATGCATATGTGCCCTGCCCCAAGGAACTTACACGTTGAATTTCAACCTAAGGGAAACAATGGTGGGAGGAGAGAGGGGGGCAAGGAATATAGGGATGGAAATGCACAAATGCAGCCATACATGCCTAAGCTTATACTGCAGTCCTGTGTGCTCATACTTCAAGGTAAACATATTTATGATCAGGCTGGTAGTTTTAACAGGAACGTGTTAAACTAAAGCTGTGTAAAAGAGGAGATGGGTTGTGATATAGCTGGTAATAGTATTGGGTAACATGTTGTTATGCAGATGTATGGGAACATATATTGCCACAGTAAAAGTGCTTTTACCTCCCCCACCCTCTCTCTTTTTCATTTTAATTAAAGGAAAACCATTGCAGAAGGATAAAAATCCTAGGGGACTGTTACTACTGTGTATCAGGACTGACCCAGCCCAAAACAGATCATGCCCACTGCTGCGTCGAAATGGGATTGGATATGATTGACACCATCACGTAAGTTCTTCACATGCTTGCATGGCTCATAGAAAACAGCATCGCTCCGTCTCATGCAATGGCTCTGGAATCAGCTGTTGACTGTCAATGTGCTCATTTGAACATTTCTTCTCACATTGTTTGTGCTGTAATTATTTTTGTCTTTAGCACAATGTGTCTTAAGCAGAGTTTCCCATCCATTTAATCGCCTCTCTGGCACAAACTTGTGAGTAACAGCATGGGAGGAAGAACTACATGATGCTCCCATTGTCATAGGGCCTGCAGGCTTTATAATCCACCTAGCAAATTGCAGCCCACCATAGACCTCATACATCTCCACCTTTGTGGCCTGCCTTGGACCTCAAAAACTGGGTGGAAGGTGTTCAAGCTCCTGGAAGGCCTCCATACATGGCCTGTATTCAGTTTTGTGGGTCACAAGTTGTGTAACCCTGGTGCACTGTCATTTCCACAGAAGCAGGTGCTGCATGAGTAAAAACAGAAAGCTTCCTACTGTTTATTTGATAGTGAAATTGCCAGGCGGCTACTCAGCAATGTGAAAGTAGACGGGAGTATGCAACCAGCAGCACTGGAGAAATAGGCCTAATCTACACCTACAGCCCTTTCACAACGGAGGAGCGGTGATTGCAACTTTTGCCGCTTCCGCGATCGGCACTCACGGGGCACACCTGAGCAAAGTTTCCCACAATGGCAGGAGTGCTGTTGTGGGAGCACGTGTGTCCCGTTACGGTGGTTCCGCATGTGAATCGGTAGAAGTGGGTGGGGCCAGGGAGATGGCTACAGGGCACAGGAATTTTTTTAATTACACATGAGGGATGCGCTACAGCGCAGATACATAGCAACACATGGGGAGATAGAAACTATGACGAATATGTGCTCCTGCACATAGATATGTTTGTTTGTTTGTTTTAAAAAACCTCAGCGGTGAAACATGCTGTTACCCATGCACACACCCTTCACAGCTGATTGGCTGTTCACTCATGGTGAACAGCAATGACCTCACAAAGGGGGGGCACACCACAACCGTTCTTTGCAATGGAAATGAGGGAGCCGGAAAAACTGTGACAAAAGCAGTCAGGTTTATTCCGGGAAAACTGAGAGGTGGAGCCGTGATCACCACGGGAGCTTGTGAACGTCACGTGGGCCGTTAGTGACGAGTACAATACAATCCTGCAATAAACGGCTGGTGTAGACTCCCCCCTAGAAATGGGTAAATGGTACAGATATGCGTGGGAACTTGTGTTCAAGGTTTTTTGGTGGGGGGCGGCAGGCACTTTGGAAAGGCTCCCAAGAGCTCTTTTCCCTGCATAATACCCCCTGCTTCCAGCCCTTAGCCCTTGTCCCCAGCCCCTGCTGTGGCTTCCAGCACTGTTCCTGCTGTACAGGGAAAGTTTTACTTAATTTCAGTGCCTGAAATCATGGCAGCATTTCTTCATCATAAAATGTTCCTTGCCATCTGTTGAGGTCCTTCCCTCTTCTGTTCCTTGAATGCATGCCAGAGAAAGGCATTTCTCCCCATATTCTTTCCTTGACTCACTGATGTCCACTGAATGTGGAATTGTCATAATAAACATATATAAGTATGTTCCCTTGTTGCCTATCAGTGCAGTCCTACCCCCCCCCCCCCCAGGCAGCTGTCTAAGGGCAGTTAGAATGGGGAAGAATTGCCCCGCTACTGGCAGAGAGGAGCTCCATTAGCAAGGAGCACATCTGCTGCAGATGCCCTTGGCACACCCACAGAAAGCTGCTGGTGGTAGCCCCCAAAATAGGATGTGTTGGGGGCATGTTGAAGGTACGCTTGGATCCACTGGATCCAAAGCCCCTTCATTCCCCCAAGAGGCTCCTGGAGCTGGCATAGTTAATTCTCACCATTGGTTTCAATGGTGGTGGTGGTGAGAATATTTTATTTATTTATTTATTTATTTATTACATTTCTATACGGCCCAATAGCCGGAGCTCTCTGGGCGGTTCACAAAAATTAAAACCATTCAAAGTATAAAACAACAGTATAAAACCATAATATAAAATACAATATAAAAGCTCAACCAGATAGAAACAGCAGCAATGCAAACTTACAAATTTAAAACCATGTTATTTAAAATGTATAGATTGTTAAAATGTTGGGAGAATAAAAAGGTCTTCACCTGGCGTCTAAAAGCATATAATGTAGGTGCCAAGCGGCACCAAATGGAGATCTGCCAGGCTTAGTCATGGAGAAACCATCTCTCACCATGGCTGGCATGAACCAGCAAGGCTTTGGAAATGATATCCTCAGCCCAACTTAGAGTTATTCTGCCCATCAACCCAGGTTTGTGGTCTTTGTGCCTAAGGGTTAAATTTACTGAAAAGTGCCCTATAAGGGGCCATTATATTATATTTCACCTGTAAGCAATACAATTATTGGCTCATTCTAGCATAGAGAGGAAGAGAGTATTGATATGAATCTGAGTCCCTAGAAATGAAGACCTTTCCAAAGTGATGTCCATTTAAATATTTGCTTGAAAACAATCCTTTGCAATGTTGCATTGTTGGGGCATGTTTGCTCAGTTGCATGACAGGTTAAAATTAAACATAATAAGATGGTTTCAGCAATTTTCGTTTGATACCATCACTTGGTTTATTGCCAGTTGTCATTGGAGTCTAAGGTAAATAAGCATTACCAAACGGGAAGATTTATGACAAAAGAAAATTCAAGTAAATGAGTGTCAGGTGGAAGATAAACAAGCAAGTGATATAACTTGACTGCCTGTCAGTGGGTTGATTGCATGCACGCTGTATGCTGTCCTTGAAAAGAAGTGTACTTTCAGCACAATCTGAACAGAGGTGACTAGAACCATCCCGTGCAACGTTGAATCGCTCCACTGGAATTTTATCTGGCTTCATAGTTGCCAGTCAGCTTGAAATTGAAATGAATTCTGTGAAGGAACCTGCTTAGAAAAATGTCCTTTCAAGAGACTCTAGTGTGGTTCACTTGAGCAGAGGTCATCTGTAAATGCGCTTTCAGTCCCGCCCTCAATTTCTGGCCCATACCTAAGTAAAACACAATGAGTTGAAATGCCTGCATTCTTCAAGAGCATGGAATTCAATTCCCAAAACATAAATGCAGAACTCGCTTACACAAATTTTAGATGTCTGCTGAAGGTGAAAGATAAAACTATCTACACCTATAGCTGTTTTTTTCTGTTGCATTTAAGGGATGAAAGGAAAATCTGGGTGAGGGAATTCCAGCCATTTAAAAACCAGAAGTGAGGGTATTGCACACAGTATTATATTATATCATAAGCCATAATGTATTAACCTCCTTCCTCAGGGACACATGTATCTGAGATGCCTCTGAACTTGATAGTGTGTCACGAGAGTTCTTTGGGAACAACAGATGATGAGTGAATTAGTTTGGTAATAAGGGAACTGCTCTCCTCTGCAAAACCTGGCTCTGTTCCTGCCAGAGGACAAACTACTATCTCTTCAGCCGAGCTGGCACAAAAACTAGTATATTAGTCAAATTAATCGGTGTTAGTGTGCGTAGCTTAGATCACAAGAACTCACAATAGACGGGTGTTCCCAGGCCTTTGTAGGGCTTGAACTAGTCAGGAATGTAGTATGAGAAGTTTTAAAAATGGGCATCCAGCTGGGAGTTTCTAGAGGAATTTAGGAAAGGGCTGCCAGCAAGGCTAATCTCAAAAGCACACTAAGCCTAGGAAATCAAAGGCAATTATACTTTTAATGAAACAAAAGGCTAGGGTGTCTCCCGCAAAAGACATTCGCAAGAAACAAAAGGGCCAAAAGTACAACAAATGGCTCCTGAAAACAGGGTCATAGATGCTTGATGGGTGATCACATACTAGGCCCCATGGTCACAAAGGTGCATGGAGGTCTCGGAGGTTTCAGTACACGACAAAACGTAGTTCTGATCACATTTGGGTGTGGGGGAGATTGGTTTAGCACTTCTAGGAGTTCTGTTGCTCTAGGGCATTCAGAGACCAGGACAGCGTCATCTCCATTTCGGTGGAGGCTGGGTATTGGTCCTGGCGTTTGAGAACTGGTGCCCTTTGCCAGCTTGACAGATTTAGTCAGGCAAAATGAAGGCATGGAGATAAAATGGAAGTGCTCTGGCAACAGTATTATAGTAAGATCAATGTACTGAAGACCCTGAGAATTTTGTATGCCCTAGTTTGAGCTGAGCTGCATTTTTGAGTTTTGATTTTCATGTCTAAATTTGTATGTTCAATGGGTGAAAACCTTTTGTTGAAGAACTAAAGAAATTGCATAGAAATTGAATGTATTTTCCTGCTTTTCGTCCAAATGCTAATTACAGCTTAGGCGGAACTGTGCAAAAGCCCCCAATAGCTGATTTCAGGCAGCTTATAGAGCCAGTAGCTTCAGCTGTTGAATTGCATTATGTGTCTTTACAGCATTCTCTTGGCCTGTTATCTAGGAGGTCTTTAAGTGATGGTGGGGGAACCCTAAGGACACTTCAGTATGATGAGTGGTGTGTATTGTCCAGCCTTCCTCACAAAGGTTTTGCCTTCCTTCCCTAGTCTAATGGCTGAAAGCCACAGAATAAAGGAAAAGGTACATGTAAAACATGGCTCACCACATTTGAATCATTGCAGTCCCAGAACTAGGCCACAGGAAAGCTTCTGAGCCTTGGCAGAAAAAACTTGTACAGTCTCTAAACTTGTCTGACCAAACTTACAGAAGCTAGACTGAGCTGAAACTTCCACAGAGTCCCGTTGTATAATTTCTGCATGCCCCCACCCTGCCTGGGCTCCCAAGCACAGGACCAGTACTTTCATCCTGAAATCTTCAACTTCCCCTTCTTGCTTTTTCACCCACACTGCAGAGAGTCTGCTGTTTGTGGGCTTGTTGGATTCCAAATGTTGGAGGACAAGGCTGTCAATGTCTGCTAGTCTGGGTGGCTGCATGTTACCTCCAGTATGGAGGCAATATGCCTCACTGTAAACCAGTTGCTGGGGTACATGAGTGAGTGGGTGCTGTTGAGCTCATGTCTGCTTGTGGGCTTCCCATAGGCATTTGGTTGACCACTTGTGAATGGAATGCTGGGATTTTGGAGTAATTCAGCACTGCTCTTCTGATGTAGTTACTTTATGTTGGTGCATCTGCTTTTTTAAATATCTAAGTTAACACAAACTTCCATCTCCATTATTAAATGGTTCACATGTTCAAATTTTATTAGAGAACTTGTGGGGGTGGGGAGATGTTTTGGCCTTAGTACATATGCTGGAGATTTTGGGGTGTGTTTTTTTTTGGGGGGGGGGCAAAAGGAGTAGAAAGATGATGCAAGTATTTTCTCTTCTAATAGACAGCATTCTGTTTCCAGGTCGGTAGCTGAAGCCACTGAAGTAGATCTCAATATGAGGGTCGGCCTACACACAGGAAGGGTGCTTTGTGGCGTCCTGGGTCTTCGCAAATGGCAGTATGATGTTTGGTCAAATGATGTGACTCTTGCTAATGTAATGGAGGCTGGAGGGCTGCCTGGGTAAGTCTCGAGACAGCAGGCTATTTCTTTATTTATGGTCCACCTTCATTTTTAAGCATTTAGTGCATCCAATTGTTGCGATGGTTTCATTTCTTTAAAAGCACAGTCTGACCAATAGGCATTCTGTTATATACCAAGGGCATGCATTAGAAACTTTATTGAATTTTACACCAGGGCCAAACTTGATGAGTCAGTGGGAGATCTTTGAATCTTTTGAATGGTTTTTCAAAATTTGGCAAAGACGTGGGTAGAGGGTGGGATTTGGATTGGTACTTGGCCCCCACATTTCATTGTACTCTAGAGATCTC